>NC_142166.1:39992988-40292988 GCF_029865625.1 Vigna umbellata
CTCTAGAGTGGGCATAGGGACTTGAGTAGTAACATCTCAAATGTATACAACCAAACACTCGAAGGGATCATCAATGGACAACTTGTAGTCTGCATCAATAGTGAGAGAATCTTCTTGAGGGGGAACATCACAACTCCCATTTGTGCTTATACAAATAAGAGAAAGCTGTCGAGGGGGATTACTTAGCTGAGCTGAGGAAGAGGCTAACTCTAATCATGTCTGCTAAAAATTGTGTCTACACATCATAATACTTCTTCATCTCCTTTTAAATCTCGTCTTCATCTCCTTTATCATTTCTTCTTTCATAAACCTGAGGACTTCCTCAATGAGATGAACTTTATGGGGAGTTGATGGAGGATCAAAGAATTATTGGATGCCTTCAAATTTTACAACACCATGAACAAGTCCGTGATGCTCTGGATGACCAATGGCGATCGCTGATATGTCCTCACATCCCTAAGGAGTGAACAATACATGTGTGCTTTACTCCACTAACTCATCCTACAACCTAAAAATTTGAACTTAACCCTACCAATAATATGTAAAGTTAACCTAGAAACAAGCAAAAATGAAGTCCAATATATGAACTTAGTTCTACCACCAAACAATCACATAAATAATTAATCCATGGATTTGGTTGTTTACACCTCACTTCAAAATATTTAAATGGAAACATTCTCTCTTTTTAGGTCCAAAAGGTTCTCCTATATTCACTGTCAACATAGCTATTGTATGTTGCTAGTTAGTTAAAAGTCATAAAAATTCAAGAGACTAATATCTCATTATTAAATGGTCCTATTAATTAAGACTCGTACCAATGTCCATTTTTTTTTTGCCAAGAAATCCTTTGGGGATTTTGATGACCACCAAAAATACAAAACTTCTAATGTTTGATTCAACGAAAATGGTCACAACAAAAACCCTCACCCTTCATTATCCACTTAGCAATAGAAAGAAAAACAAAATTCAAACTTAAAGACCATGATAGTTTAGCGGCCTATTATACATCACTTGTTCACCCTCCCTTGGTTAAGCTCAAATACCCTTCAACGCATCACACAACCTACCATATATTGTCACACAACATCCAACATTGAGTATTAAACAGAACAAAGACACACTTATTCAAGTAAATAAACACAAAAGATCATATTAAACAAATTTCACATTATATAAGCTAAATTTGAAGAAAAAGATCAGAGTTAAATGGGAGGGGATGGGGGCTTTCAAAAGGGTACCATACTTTGAGGCTTGAAGGAACTATGCTTTAAGAAAAACACGAAAAACAGATTATGAGACTTGAAGCTTACCTGAACTATGCTACACCAAAAACCTAAACAAGGAGAGTGACTTTTACCAGCATTGAGCGACCACCACAACATAATGTGAAAGTGTAAGAGGAAGAAGGGAAATGCACCACCAGAGCACTATTAACACCATCACAACATAAGAGCGAACGTAACTACGATGCAAAGCAAACGACAACATCAAAAAAGGGAGAAGTAGCGACGACCAAGGAGAGCAATGCCAATGTAGGGACAGTGAGACCAACACTAATGCAGTGACAGCGAGAGCGCGAATTCAAAGACAATAAGATTACCACAAATGTAATAAGGATGAAGAACAAACACTAAAGTTAGTGACAATGGAGGAAAGTGAAGACAATGGAGGAAAGTGAACACAAACACAAAGGAATGGAAACTCACAAAGAGAGTTAGTTCTGGGATAGAGCATGAGGAAGAAACTCATATAAGATGCTAGAGAGAATATGAAAATATAACATATTATACCAGTTACAGCGAATAACCGGTATAATATATGCATTTTCAAATTAAAATAATTGAATATTTAAGTTTCTATATCAGTTTTAAATCTAACTACTATAGAAAAACTTGGTAATGTATTACAAACTTTCCATTGTATCACTTTCTATACCAATTTTTAGTTCAACTGGTATAGAATATCTCACATTATTTACAAAATTGTCACTGCATCACCTTTTATACCTAATGGATTAGTAATATGTCGTTATATAAAGTCTATTTTACATTAGTGTAGGCTATGGAATAAAAAAGTAATACAATTAGTTGTAATTATGGGATGTAAATTTGAACAATTATCAACATTTTTTTACTTTAAAAATAAATTACCAACCTACTTATTTTTTTTTTAAATCATTGTACAAAGAACTTAATAATCAAATAACTATAAAATTAAGGAGACAAAGATTTTGAAGCCTTAAATAAGAGTTGTTTTTCAAAATATATGAAGTATGATGTAAGGGAAGGCATGCAACAAAGCTGCAATACATGTATTTTATTTAAAATCATATAAAATTGGAATTAATAAAAATATTGAGTTTAATTTACTAAAATATTTGATAGAATGTTCATGTTTTGGTTAGTATAATTAGAAATTCTAACATTTTTACTAATGGATTTTTTTACATATCTAGGCAAAAATGATATGGTTATTCCATATATAGGCAATTTTTTTTACATAAATGAGCAAGTCGTGCAACCCACACACAACTTCAAATGAAGAAGTCATGTATGGGATGCACGATTTCTACACTAACACAATACAAAAGTTGAAGTCGTGCACCTTCACATGTTTTTGGGCACTGATAATCGATTACGAGAACTTGTAATCGATTACACGATGTTAAAGTTGTACAGGGAGCCACGACTTTACTGGTAATTGATTACACCACTACTGTAATCGATTATCAGTGTAAAGATTTGAATAAAAAGGACATGGTAATCAATTACAGTGTTGTTGTAATCGATTACCAAAGGAAAAAAATGTTTAAAACTAAGTTAAAATATGAATTACATTTATTACATTCATGGAAATTCGAATTACCAAAAAGATTTGTGCATAAAAAATTAGTCATGTTTCCTTTATAATCATCATAAATTGGATTAATTGTTTGTTAAAGTAGAAAATAAGATATAATATAAAGCAAAAATGTAGTTTATTAATATTAATAAATTATTAATACAAAGATGTAATAATTATTGAGGATATGGACATGTCCCCTTATGATGACCTTCGTTGCGACAGTAAGAACATTTTTTGGGTTTATTCGAGGTCGACTGATCCATCTCATTATGGATTCAAGTAGTAGTTGGTATTCCTGATGCCTTGCGTCACATTTGAGGATCTGGTATGAAGTTTGGACCAATATACACAGACCAATAATCTTCATTTTGGTGGGGCTGAAATTGTACTTCATATGTCTTGTAAATATTGTGAAGAGGGTAAACCGGATTGATATATTGGGTTAGTGGTATATGTGAATATGCATAAACAACTATGACATAATAACACAGGGAGACGATTAGCTTAGAAGTGACCACAATCACACCATCATTCATTTAGCCTAACGTTTACGAAATTGAACGTGGGTGATACTGGTGGGGTGTTGAGATTTCCAGAACATCAAATTCAGAATTTTCTCGATCATAATGATGAACATGACAAAATGTTGATTGTTGTTGATTTTTTTGAATAATGTCAGTAATATTTTTTAGATATTGGTACTGTGCTTGCAACATGTATTGTGCTTTTAAGTCTCGTTCAACAAACCATGATTGTGTCTTCTCAAATGTTGTTTTGATTAGAGCATAAATTGGCAATAAACATGCTCCCTTTAGCACAGAGTTCATGCACTTAGCAAGATTTGTGATCATATGTCCATATCTTCTGTTTCTATCTAAAGCCTAAGACCATTTCTTTAATTGAATTTTATCTATTCAAGCTACTTGTTGGAGGAATTGGTCTCTCATTACGGTAAGTTGTGCCATCACAATTGGTTGCTTTACCTCGTAAGCTGTAAGAATATAATAAAATTAAAATTATAAGACTTCAATGTATGAAAATTAAAAAGTGAATTGGTAGTAAAAATTAGTTAATTAGCACCCCAAGTTTATTGAAGTTGGAGGCTAGATGACATATGCAATAAACAAAGTTTATAACACCCTCTTCCTATAACCAACTTCTTCTGATCTTAAGGTTGATATGATACCCTTCCCTCTATCAGTGATGATGCAAAGATTTTGTTGATGGGTAACATGCCCTTGAAGTAATTGAAAAAAAACTATATCAATGACTAATTTATACCAAATGGCAATGGAAAAAGATTTCTATTGTCATCTTGAGCAATCACTTGTTAGAAAGACTTCATCTATTTGGAGAATGAGTTTACAATATTTGAACCCTTATAGTCACATGACAAAAAAACTCTTTCCATAACATAACATGAGGTGTCTGATACTCTTTCCATGAATGTAATTCATATTTTAACTTAGCTTTAAGCTTTTTTTTCCCTCTAGTAATTGATTACAAAAACATTGTAGTCGATTATCAAACCCTTTTATTCAAATTTTAACACTGGTAATCGATTACACTTGTCATCAATTACTAGTGAAGTTGTGGTCCTCCTGCACGACTTTAATATTGTGTAATCGATTACATATGCTTGTAATTGATTATCCGTGCCTGAAAACGTGTCAAGGTACACAACTTCAACTTTTTTATTGTGTCAGTGTAGAAGTCATGCATCCTATGCATGACTTCTTCATTTGAAGTCGTGTGGAGCTGTACGACTTGTCCATTTACGTAAATAAAAAAAATATCTAGATCCATAATAATAGATCAATAAAAAAAAACCACTAATGATAATTTTTTCTCACATGGTCCATGAGTTATAATGGTCATTCATTTCTATTCTTTAACTCTTTGACAAATGAAGATATCCAAAAATCTGTCTTTCCAAAAACTAATTTACAACCAGTATGTTGTATGATGTGGAAGAAGATAAATCCATTCAATATTAATCATCTTGTCAAGGCACACAATATGATTAAATTAAAAAGTTGTACTTGCCACTTTTTCTTTCAACCGAGAAAAAAAGAAGTAAAATGATGTCATAAAAAATTAAATATCAATTATAAAATCAGTTGAATGGATCAATGAAAAATGATAGCAACTTTTGTTCGTTGGCACAAATCTTATTCAAGCGATAACTTATATTAAATAAATATCAACTATGTCGACACCTTTTTTCTACAAATAAATATAAAACAGACTTGAATCTTGATCACTGCATTAATTAACATAAATAAATTAAATTTTGTAAGGCCCCATTAATAATATAACTTAAAATATTTTGAGTTTACAAAATATTAACGAGTTTTTCTTGAGTAAACTATCTAAAGATTGATTAATCACTTATCATTCTACGGTTAAAAAGTTGTAGAATTTATTAGTTTCACATAAGTCGATATTATTAATAGTTTAAATATACTGTCATTCTTTAATTTTCAATTTCATAAGATACACGATGTGATAATTCCAGACTCTAGAATAAGATGTGATAATTAATTCGAGTTTTTCTTAACATATTTGAGATGGGAAATACTTCTTGCATTAGTTTTTTAAGGATATTTTTCCTTGAACAATGAAAAGTTACAGAAAACATAAATAATATAAGACTAATATAATTATAGAATAATATTTTTTTGACACACTTAAATTTTTTATATTTATTTGATATTATTTTTATTTTTATTTTTAAATCTAAAAATTTTATTTTTATTTTTTTGTATTAAATGAATGTAAAAATGTATGATAGCATATCATCATTAGTATAGTTATAAGGTGAAGAAGGTCAAAACGGACTGTGATTCATGCCATCTGCAATAAAACAATATCCTACGTGGTGTCAGCTAGCTGAGACTAAGAGGCATGAAAATGGAAGTCTAAGTTGTCTCAACAGAAAACCAGTGATAACTATGGAGTATTGACTATAAATATACAAATTTATACAACTACTTTTATTCACTCAACCACCCTTCATCTTGCATGCACACACAAAAACAAAAAGACTGATAGATGGCTAGCTTGATGCAACAGCAACCAAAGGGAGTTAATGGAGGTAGTAACCGCATACTCGCAGTCAATGTCTCTCCCTCTAACAACCTTCCTACACCATCTCAGCACGACGCCTCTTCAAATCATGAGGTTCCTTCTTTCTCTGTCATTCTGCCTTTCTTCTTATAAGATTTCTGAAACTTTTATACAGTTCTTCGTGTATTTTGCATATCATGTGTTAAACGTTTTCATACGAGCTCGATCAGAGAGTAAAGGAAGTGCATTTATGCATATCATATATATTTTAACATTGATGTGTTGTGAATTAGCTTCATCCATCTGATATATGTATATCAGATATATTTTAACATTGATGTGTCGATCACAGAAGCCTGGGTGGAAAAAGTTCATGTCGTATGTGGGTCCTGGCTTTCTGGTTTCCTTGGCTTACCTTGATCCTGGAAACAGTAATTCTCTCACTCTAAATTGTTCATACCCTTTATCACGTTTACTTGTATCTCTGTGAGCTAAGTTGTTCTTTGCCATTTACACATGCAGTGGAAACTGATCTGCAAGCTGGAGCTAATCACAAATATGAGGTATATGAATTAAACAGCAATATTACTCTAACTCTGAATGAACAAACGTCAGTATATACATGCCAAAAATTAGAGATATTCAAGTTTTTTCTATATCAGCAAATGTTAATTGTCATTAGTATTTTGACAGTAGAGTTCAACCCACAATTTCTTTCCATTTTCCTTCAAACCTATCAAATCAATATTGTAATTTCTGAGTGTTGGTAGAGAAGTTGAATCCTCTCAAGTTTTTGTTTGTAAAAGCTCTAAATTTGAAATTTTGTATTGTGTTGTGGTAGCTGCTGTGGGTAATACTCATTGGACTGGTGTTTGCGCTTATAATTCAATCGTTGGCTGCGAATCTGGGCGTAACCACCGGTAAGATCGAAAACAGAGAGTGGAATATCGATGAGCAATTGCATGAGATCGATAGTTTTAATGTTGTGGTTTTGAGTTTGCAGGAAAACACCTTTCAGAATTATGTAAAGCGGAATATCCATTATTGGTAAAGTACTGCTTGTGGTTATTAGCTGAGCTCGCTGTCATAGCTGCAGACATACCTGAAGGTTTTCCTTCTTTTTTTCCCTTTCAACTTTCAATCGAAATCTTATAATGTCCTGAAAAAAACACCCTGTCAGCTATTTTTAAAATTCAGAGATATATTGCACGAAAAAGAAAATTAAGAGAAGAAGGAATATTAAATATATCATGAAATACACTTTAAATCTAATTTAATTTTACAATATCAATTTATATAATTTATAAGATAAGATTTGTATATATTTATATTTTTTAAATTGAAGTAAGATCTCCAGCAGCATGTTATATATAGACAACAAAATAATATGTAAACATCTATAAAGGATGGTTTTAATTAGTTGGTCAATAATGATTTCAAATCTATTGATCAATCTGGATTCGAGTTAAGGTAGTTGAAAAAGAAAATAATTTTTGAATGTTAGTTAAATTAAACTCAATTTATTTAATTCAAAAGTTAAAAAGAAATACGTTTGACACCTTGTCTGTTAAAAATAAAATTTTAAAAATATCATTACAAATATTACTATTTTTAATTATGCATGTTCATATTTTGATATTCTTAAAAACAAATTGTTATTTAATAATATTTGAATGATTTAACTTAATTTATTTATTTATCTAATTGTATAAGTTATTATTTTAATTTTTAATTACTATATTTTTATAATATATTAATGTTCATTGAAATTGTTGCATTCCTATAAACATTTATTTTAGTCAATGTACTTAGATCCTCCTCTAATAAAAGTATGAAAGAAGTTAGTTCAAACAATAGAATATATTCAAATGAGGCATCCCTCTTAATCCAACCTGACATTTGACACAGGTTGAAAATCCTAATTTTCATAATTTCTATTGGTTTCTTGATGTTAAAAAATAATTATGACAGTGATTAATCAGATCCAAACTTGATTATGACAGTGATTGGCACAGCCTTCGCGTTGAACATACTTTTCCACATCCCTGTATGGGCAGGAGTTCTCATAACTGGCTGCAGCACCCTCTTATTTCTTGGTCTGCAGAGATTTGGGGTAATTTTGCTTCTCTTTGTTGTTGTTGTAATAATTAAGAATCATTATCCTAACTCATTAAGATACAAAAATGTCATGATATTGGTTAATTTTCTTCGATCATACATATACTTTCAATTACAATTTCGTAAGTGTTACTGTGTGCGCAGGTAAGGAAGTTGGAACTGCTGATATCAGTGCTAGTTTTTGTAATGGCTGGATGTTTCTTTGGGGAAATGAGCTACGTAAAACCACCTGCTTCTGGTGTATTGAAAGGAATGTTTGTGCCAAAACTCAGTGGTCAGGGAGCTACAGGGGATGCTATTGCTCTTTTGGGTGCCCTTGTCATGCCGTACACTTCCTCTTTTCCTTCTACTTAATTACTACTTTTTTTCATTTTCTCCCATAAACACCACATAAGGATGAATGAATCTGTTGGAATTTTCTTTACTAGGATAAACTGGGAAAATTAATCATATATAAGGTATAACGATAGCATGTTTTAATTTTGCTATAGTTGATTAGCATAATGCACCCAACCAAGCTAAGTTTATAAACTGATATCTTCAAGGATTCACTGCCTAAAGTTTAGCCGTTGACAAAATGCAGGCACAACCTTTTCCTCCACTCTGCTCTGGTCCTGTCTAGAAAAGTACCCAGTTCCGTGCGTGGCATCAATGTAAGGCACTCTGAAAATAAAGAAAGCTTTTAATAAGTGACAAACTTTAAAACAAGCTCAATATGACATATTTGCTTGATTGCACAGGATGCATGTAGATACTTTCTCATAGAAAGTGGCTTTGCATTGTTTGTGGCATTCCTAATCAATGTTGCAATGGTTTCTGTGTCGGGAACTGTTTGCGCTGCTGACAATCTTTCTGCAGAAAGTGCTGATAAGTGCAGCGATCTTACCCTTAACTCTGCTTCTTTCCTTCTCAAGGTTGATTACTCAGTTCACTACAGAATTTTCCATAGTGAAATCATGATGTTAAGTTTAATCCTATTTCAGTTCCAATTTATCTGACACGAAAAATTGTTGTCCTTTGCTTGTAGAACGTGTTGGGACGGTCGAGCTCTACCATTTATGCTATAGCACTGCTAGCCTCAGGACAAAGTTCAGCCATCACTGGAACCTATGCAGGGCAATACATCATGCAGGTTACTTAGGAATATCATTGAACACTGTATTTTTTTATAATTTGATGAAGGGTATGCTCAAGTTGCTGGTTTGATGCAATAGGGTTTCTTGGACATGAGGATGAAAACATGGATCAGAAACTTTATGACTAGATGCATTGCCATAACACCTAGTCTTATTGTTTCAATCATTGGGGGTTCTCAAGGAGCTGGTCGGCTCATCATCATTGCATCGGTTTGTATATTCTACAACTTGTTTTTCTTTTCTTTGTTTGCATGAGTCCTGCTAGTAAATGTTCTAAGAGCATTGATTAACTCAACATTGATACATTTAGATATTTAAATTTTAAAAATAAATATATATAATCTTCTTAGATTAATGTTTGAGTCGATTACACCATCTAATATATTCTAACTCAAATATAAGCTTAAAACATGGTTTATAACTCAGTTTAAAAGAATTATATATATTTATTTTTAAATTTTAAAGATTAAAATATATCAAAATTTGAGATAAAAATAAATTTTAATTTCACTTCAAGACTAAAAGTAGATTTAAATCTATTGAAAATCACAATAAACTGCATTCTAAATTGTTTTGCAGATGATACTTTCATTTGAGCTTCCATTCGCTTTGATTCCTCTGCTTAAGTTCAGCAGCAGCAGTACAAAGATGGGACCTCACAAGAATTCTATAATTGTGAGTTATATTCTTCCCCTAAAAGAATGATAGATTTGTATCCATTGTATATAGCAGTATCCACTAACCATTATGTCTTGGAGCAAGATTGAAGTGACATAATTTTGGTGCAGATAATTGTGATCTCATGGATTCTGGGCATGGGAATCATTGGCATCAATGTGTACTACCTTTCTACTGCGTTCGTGGGTTGGTTAATTCATAGCAGTCTACCAAAGGTGGTAAATGTGTTGATTGGGATCGTAGTGTTTCCTCTAATGGCACTTTATGTTGGCTCAGTAATATACCTAACATTCAGAAAAGACACTGTTAAGACATATATTGAGACAAAGAATGAAGCAGCAATAGAAAAGGGGTTTATGGTTGATGGTCAATTAGAGTTGAATGAAATTCCTTACAGAGAAGACTTGGCTGATATCCCCTTACCACCATAAGGGAATAAAATGCATCACCATCACCATCACCAAAAGGGCTTTTTATCTATAACTGTTCATGTGTTTCTAGTTTTTACCACAGTTCTGTAAGCTTTGTGGTTTTTATGTTATAGGAAAGGCAATTTATATGAAAAACTATTCCAGTGTAAATCCTGTGATCAAGTGGTGTTCAAAATTTTAGAATAATAAACCCCCCAAAGGAAGTAGCTTTTCCATTTTCTTCCACTTTGTAAAAGCCATGACTCAAGGTCAGATCTTACCTTATGTATTTGTTGTAGAGAAGACTGTTATGGGTTCTCAGAGATAAGTAAGTTTTTCGAGAGGAGATATTTAAAACTGCAAGACAATAAATCTATAAATTTATGAGTATTTTTGTTTTTATACTTTTAACATTTTTCATCCTATTATGTTTTCTTTTGGAGAAATTTTCAACTTATTTTAATGAGTATATATATATATATATATATATATATATATATATATATATATATATATATATATATATATAACATATAAAATATAATATAATGATAATAATAAATTAATTTATTTTCCTCTTGAAAACTTTTATACGGTTGCCAAAAATAATAATGCATGAATCGCATAATAATTTTTTTAATTTCAATATTTTTATATAAAGCGGTGTTCTATCTCCTTTAAGAATTTTTTTAAAACTTGTTAAAATATGCGAGTTAAATATTATATTTAAATTACAGAACTTCAAGATTGTTTTATATAAGTACACGCGACATGGTGACATTAAATCTACCGCCATCAAATTAAAGATGAAACATAGTCTCTTTGTATTAATTAAGTATAAAAAGTTAAATATTTAAATTGTTTAATTTTAACAATTCCGTATTCGATATAATATTTATTAATTTAATATTATATATTAATATTCTCAAGCAGAAAACTATACTCACAATGCGCAATCAATGAAAAACAACAAAATTAAACACACAAGTTATGAAGTATATAATTAAAATATATTTGACGACAAAGTTAAAATATATTTATTTCTACAAATATATTATTACAATTTAAAGATATTCTTTATGCTCCTTTATAATGGTCTTTTAAGGTTTATTTGCCTAAGCCAAGTAAAAAAACTACTTTTTTCTATTTTGAATGCAATTTTAAGAGATTTACTTTACTTATTATTTCTTTTTCAGTTTTTTATTTCAATATATATTTATGTATCATTATTACAGAATAATTTTTCTCTTTTCATATTAATTAAATTAAGATTGTTATTGGAAAAATATCATATATCCTGAAATTTAAAGAAGACGAGAGCTGAAAACTACTAAATAATTGCACCACTATTTATAGCAATTGGCAGCATAAAATTGTAAATGACCAAATTTTCAATATCTTTCTGCTCGTGGGTGGAATGAATAAAATCATCATTCCCCTCCTTTCTATCAGCATCAATATATATAGAACCAAACAACTTTCATCCTCATTCTCATTTATTCAAAAATAGTAAATAAAAGAATACAAATACTGATAATATTATATAATAATTTTACTAACATCAATTTACCTTAGTTCAATCACTGAAACTTGATTCAGTGTTTCAGATAACTGTCCAATTTTAAAACAGATATTACCAAATTTATAGAAGAATAAACATTTGAATTTCTCTCAATCCCGGTGTTTTGTACTTAATTAAAAAAAACAATTCAAATCAGTATCCTTTTATTTCTACCATTTTAACAATGACATGTAATTTAATGACATTTAATGGGGAGGCAATTAAACGTTTTTAATTTGAAAACATGAAACCAATATGAAGATTGTGATCTTAAAAATCTACTTTTCCTCTCCCGTTTCCTACTCCGGTCATTAGTTCAACATTGTCTCTCTACACTTATAGTATCTGCAATATATATAATAACAAATATTATATATTTTAAAACTTGACATTAAAATCCAATCACTTTTTCTTTTTTGTAGAATGCCCACTTGGTAGAAATCCAATCACTTGATATTTTTTCATCAGCAATTTCTTACCACATGCTATTGTCCGTCACAGCAGAAACAATGCCTTTCAACGTCTCCTGCATATTGATTGAAATATGTATGGTTATTTATTTGTTGATTCTTTTCCTTTTTGCGTGAGGAAGAGCAAAGTAGTAAAACATACCACCGAATGGTCTTTAAGACCAAGCGAGAGGACCAATGGCCTGGAGGAGCCAGACAAACTGCAAATCAAGAATTGGAGAGTCAACATGATTTCCGAAATCAAATTATTCCATTATACATGAACAATAAAAGGCTCATATATTAACAATTTGAAATATCTCTTTTAAGATATATGAAACCCAGATTAATTTTTGAGGAAAAGTGGAACAGTTCAGATGCGTAATAAAATCTAAAAAAGTTCGAGATTTTCTGGAACCAAAGAATACCTACCTCATTTGCTCAATCAGCTGACGTGCACATGCTACTAACATTGGCTGCATCAATACATTCCGTGAATAAGAAGCACAATATGACAGAAAAGATCAAGGATAACAAATACTTTCCGACATAGGTAAGCATACCTCATCCCGTTTGCCAAATATAACAGAAACGTTGAATGTTGGATTGATGGACACCCCTTCTTCCTTTCTGGCGTTGAAAAGTCATATATGCAACTGTGTGAGCAATCCTTTCTTATTGAAACATATCATTGATTTGAATGTACATGATGATACATAATTTTAAGCTGACAAATAAACAAGGATTTATCTAAAGTCCTAGTTCTTTTAACAACTTTAGTTTGTTAGTTGTCAAAAGGGGTGTCCAATGAGTTGGAGATCTTTGTGATTCAATAAACCATTACACGGTAGTTTCTTCTCTTTCTCTCTTCTTTATCTCTTAATTTTTTTCCTAAGATTTAAGAACTTTATCTTGGGTTTATAACAAGATAGGTCTGACGATATGATTCATGTTGAGGAGACCCAAGAAGGTATGAATTCAATCTATGAAGAGGAACAATACCATAACAAACAAGGCTATGACAAGCCCAATAGAAAGAAGAAAAAGCCCATTAGGATGGGAGATTATGTTACTTATGAAGATAAGCGTAAAGATAAAACGGGTAGCAAATAGGAAACACCGATCTATGCAAATTTGTCTTTTTGTTAGGCACCAGAAACTATATCTATAATAGATCTTCTTTTACAAAGGAGAGGAATCAAAGATTTTATCTCTTCTGATTCTCTTCCATCTCTATTCTGTTGTGTTTCTTCCTCTACTCCCTTTTATTTTCCAACTGCTGCAGGTGATTAATCAATCAAGCACATCATTTGGTGCTTTCATTGAGTGCATTTGCAACTTTACTGAAAACCACAGCTTAGTACTGAATGTCATTGTTATAGCCCAAGAGTTTTGAGAGGTAGTATTGTTGCTCGAGAGTTTGGATCACTTGTGTAATTAATTCTCATAAGCTTCAGCCTTCTGTGGAGATGGTGTGATCTGCAAGAGCTGCAGCTACCCTCTCTCTCTCTCTGTTGATAACCAACCTAAAGTGGTACCTACAGCAGTAGTGGCTTCCAAAGCTGAAGGTAACCCACCAAGAGAGTATGTTTTGGTTCAGTGGCAAGATCTCTTTCCTGAAGACTCACCTGAGAGCTTTTGGGTAGAGTTATCAACTTGACCTAAGGTTCATGAGTCAGTCCTAACCCATCCTTGAAAAACCCCTTTTAGGAGACCCTTTCAAGTGGGGGCTAAAAAAAAGCCTTAGCCCCAAAGCCCCTCCCAAGTAGGTTAGGATCATGTTAAGATGAGTTTGACTCTCTTAGAAATAATATCATTTATATATACATATAAAATTATATATTTTATTAGATAGTCTATGTTGTAATTTTATTATATTTAAATCAATATTTTTATATCATACTTATTAGTATGTTATTAAATAAAAAATATATAATATATAATTTAATATAGTTATTGACTATAATCTATTTATTAATTTTATCAATTTCTTAAAGAAGAAATAGCATTTAATAAAGCATTACATTTTGATAAAGTTCCAAACACAACAAAAGAAACATGAAGTCCAACTAAAATGTGAGAATATTGGATTAATTCTAATAAAATTCACACTAAAGTTTTTTTATAATTACTAAATGTATATTTATTATATATATATATATATATATATATATATATATGTGTGTGTGTGTGTGTGTGTGTGTGTGTGTGTGTGTGTGTATTGATTATTAAAGAGAAATAAATAATTGGTAGAATTTAAGTCATAAATTAAAAAAAAAGAAAAAATAAACAACATATAATAAAAAAAATCTATAAACTTATTATTCATAAATTCATCCTTTTAAATTTTCAAATTGAGATGTCTTATTTAGTTTTGATTCCTATCTAAATGAATTTTTCGCACAACAAAATTAAATGATTATCTACTTTAAAAATATGTTTAGCTTGTGAAGGAAAATTAAATATATTTAGCTAGTCAAGGATTTCACTGTCTTATGTTGTTGTGTAATTTTCTTATATAAGCAAGCAACCAATTTTATTGAAACCTCTTACAAAATTTACGTTAGTATGATTAAAATGTTTGTACATAGTTCTTTGACAAATTAAAAACACTCATATTTATGATAGACTAGGAGTTAATTGCATTTTTTTTATTCAAAATGAATATTTTTTCTAAAAAGAAGGCTAATAAGTTGATCTTGGCCCACCGGGCTTTTGCGGGTATTTTGGCCCCGTGAGCTTTTTCAGTGGGGGACTTTTTGGCCTTATGAGTTTTTTCGGCTTTAGCCCATGTGGGTTAAGGCCAAACCATGTGAGGGAAGCTAAATTGACAGATCTACTTTTGGGTGACTTGTTGCAAGATTATCCCCATTTACACCTCACAGACAATGTATTTGTCCACCTGAAAGGGGATGAAATTATTTATGATGAAGAGATCCAAGAAGGAATGGATTCAATCCATAAAGGAGAGGAACAATACCATAACAAACAAGGCTATGAGAAGCCCAATAGAAAGAATAAAAAGCCCATTTGGATGGGAGATTATGCTACTTATGAGGATAAACGTAAGGATAAAATGGATAGCAAATAGGGAGCAGTGATGTATGCAAATTTGTCTTTTTCCTTATTGTTGGTTAGCCGCAACAAACTACATCTAATAGATCTCATTTCGCATAGGAGGAGAGGAATGAAAGATTTTATCTCTCTCTTCTGATTCTCTTCCCTCTCTATTCTGATGTGTTTCTTCCCCTACTCCCTGTATCTTCCTACTGCTGCAGGAGATTAATCATAGTGAAGCAAATCATCTGACCTACCAGAACATGAACCTGAGGACAGAGGCTTTGGAAAATCTTATGGACAACCCAGCGAAAATGGGTTCCAATCACATTCTCTATGTTGGGAGACTTGGAAGTCTGAATGGCAGCAGAATGAATATTGGACGAGGAGAAGGTTGATGAACAACTGACTCCTAAGACACCAAACTTGTGGCTGAATAAAAGGATAAAGCTGAGAGAAAAATTAAATTGACCAATCTCAATGGCGGGCAACCTTATGATTTGGATTGCTAGTACAGAGAAATTTTTTGAGGTGTGACAGCAGAAGCCAAAAGAGTAGGGGTAGGTTGCATTTAGAGGCAAGGATCGGGAGTGCATTGATTTGGGGAAGGACATTTTAGCTGCATGTATGAAAGGCAACCAACTTAGCAATAATGAAGAAATGCCAATGATATATCTACAAAGATTTCAAAATATTTCTGGTGCGGATATTGGATGTCCAGAAGGAAAAACAGATATATTTCCTGGGAGGATGAATGTGCACAAATGCAATGCCAAGTATGAACACAATCTTAATAATACTACAAAGTCCATACATCTAGCCTAAGATATCAAAGAGAAGTTGTGTGCCACCAAATCTCAATACAATGTTTTGATCATTGTTGTCAAAACTGGACCAGACCAGCTGGTTCACCGAGTTGAGCTGGGAACCAGACCAGGCTCCAGTCCAAAGTTTCCTAAAAACTGAATTTCTTTTTAACCAAGATAAAACTGGTTGAACAGGCCAAAAACCAGAAAAAATAGGGAAAACCAGCAAGTTGAGAGATTCAAACAGTTGGCTCTAAAAACATGTTTTTTGTTGTATTTGTTTTTTCTTAAGAGACTTGCAGTTTCTAATGTATTTTATGTTATTTTTCAAAATTAAATATGATGTATTAGATTTGTTTACTCTCATATATAACTTACTTTTATAATATGTTATGTCTTACGAAACTTTTAAGTGAAGTTCAAATTAAAATTTTATAAATTTATTTACGTCATCCGTTATAATTAATACTACTTTATATATAGTACTATTATATTTAAAATATTATAACTAATATTTACTATACTGGACTCTATCCCAGTTGAACCTCGGTTGAAACTCTGAATTTAAACTCATGCCTTCACCAGTTCAGTGACTGGTCAGGTTTGGACAACCTTGGTTTTGATTTCAAATCTTTAACATAACTCAAGTGAAAGAGGAATTACAACTCAAACTGGGATCCATTAGGGAAGCTATAGTGGCTTACCAAGCCTGATTCAAGGAATGAATTCTCACGCCTTTTCAAGAATACTACTGTCCCAATCAATCAATCATTCAGAAAAAGACTGTGTGGAGGAAATACAGCAGCAGCACACTCAACTACGAAGTCTTATACTATTAGTGCTTAATTACGAATGAAGAAGAAGCAATGAGGGCAACCGTTTTCACTTTCAGGTCATCCATTTAGCTGAAGACACAGATGTCCAAAAAAAGTATCATGGTTACTATTTTGGCAGGTGATGAAAAATTGGAGGAAGACAAGTGATTGAAAAGACCAATTCTCAGGAAGGAGAAACTCTGTGCGAAGGTGCACCAATTGTATTTACATGTTAGATACTCAAATTATCTGTCTTTTCAGCAGGGGAAATTACACAACTGAGAACTATAAAGCATCATCAAATCATGATAGATAGCGGGGCAAGTCATACTTCATTGCTTGGGAGTTAGTAAAGTAATTGGGATAAAATGTATTCACGACAACTTCATTAAGAGTAGATTATGGGATGGACACAAAAAATTTCCCCCGAGGATGCTGTCAAAAATTCAAGTTATTGGTTTCTTTAAGTGATCCTGAAGGAGATTGACTTGTCTAGGTTGGGAGGAGTGGATCGAACTTTTAGGGGTGGCATAGTTAGAAGCCACAGGTTCAAAAAAGTAAATTAGAGATCTCTACATGTCTATTGCGCATCAGGGGATGGCTTTTCTAATCAAAGGTGACCTGAGTGACTGAGTCTAACAAAGGCAATGATATCTCATAAACCTCTATATAACAAGGTCTTGATGTGGAATTCTCTTTAGTATCAGTAGTAATATTTATTCTCAGTATTAGTTGCTTACGATTTTACTGGTCAAGAAATATAAATAAAATCAATGATATTTCACAGAAGTCACATGCAGACCTGGCATACACTATTGTCCCCATGGTTCCTATTTGGGTAGCAATAACCTGATAAGCAGCCAGAAAAGTAAGCACAATCACCATAAAAACATAGAAAACAACTCCATCAGCACTCACCAGAAAATGATCTTCGTATCTCGAAATAATAATCTCCGTTTCATTCCCCTGCAAGCAAGCAAGTAACTTCTCAACATAAGTCCAACATTTCAGCATTAGTATTAATTATCAACATTAAAAAATATATATTAAACAGCTAAATTTGAACCCCTAACATTGGCTTGGGGAATTTAGAACATGAAATGAATATTTGTGTTTAAAATTTCATTCCATCTTCTATAATTATAAAATCAAAGGAAAGGAGTTAAAAATTAGTTGCTGGCTACTAAGAGCTGCAGGAAACGGACACTCGCGCATGCATACATTGATTTCCCGAGAGAAATTGAGTTGAGACACTGGAAATTGAGAAGTGGAGCTTTCCATATTCATTGACATCGGCGCTGATAGGTCAAACTCACACTGATCAAAAGAGTCTCACAGTCGTTGCCGTTATCTCAAAGAACTACTTTAGAGAATCGGTTTCAAAGGAGAGGAAGATGAGATCGCCGCCTGTAATGCCGGAGCGGAGAGGCGAGGTTTTTGTTGTTCCTGTTGAGAGAGAAGAAATGGGAGAAAATGTGCAACTTCAGTCTTACTCTTTGCTACCAACTTTGGGCCTATTTTAAAAATTAAAATTAAAGGTCAAAATTTATAAACCCCACCAAATATATTTTAATTTATAGTTTGTGAGCCAGAGTAAAAATGTGTTTTTTTTTAATGGATACACTTGTGATTAATATTCATTCTAAAATTTAAATATTCATTTCTTCTTTTACGACGTTTTTAAAAATAAAACCGGAATTCTAGATTTATAAAATATACTATTAAAACCAATAAATATTTTAAAGTATTATTTAATACATAATCGATTATGGGATACTGCTAATTAATTATGAATTTTTTCATTATTTTATACTAATAATAGTAATAATAAATAAAATTATACTAATAATCTATAACTATATATAAAAAAATATACTTTCTAATTATTATTTTTTAAATTTAAATAATTATTTACAACAAAAAAAAATATTTTTCAGTTTTTTCATTTCAGTAACTATTTTTTTAATTCAAATAACTATTTTCATTATAAAAAATAAAAAAGAATTATTTACTCTTTTATCATTATAGTAACTATTTTTCCTAAATTAAAATAATTTTTCGTAATATTATTTACACATTAATACTTATAATATTTTTTATTTTAATAACTATAATTTATTTTAGGGTTAAATATGTTTTTAATCCTTAAACTATCAAACAAATTTGTTTTTAATCTCTCTTTCAAAGTAAGCTACATTTTGATCATTCTCCTTAAAGAAATCATAATTTTTCGTCCTCCAAAACCAACGGCGTTAAAAAAAAGCTGAGCTGGCTAACTCCACATCAATTTTTTTTCTGTCACTCTTGCCATGTCAGCATCTCCTTCAACCCTTCTCCCCCTCAGCCGCAAACCGCCGTCAATGTCGCACTGCCAACACAATGCCAACCCAGAGGGACTACATACAGAGGAGCGCTTCGGTGGCATCAGAGAGCATGTGGACGAATCCCGTGGCCAGAATCACCCTGGCGGCAAAGGCCTTGGCACCCACGAGGGTTGTTGTCGTGAAGGAGAAACGCGCTGGAATTTCTTTCCTGTAGTAGCATGTTGGAGGTTCTTATTTAAGGTCTGCTTACAGGTTTAATGGCGTCGCGGATGGAGGTGGTGAGGCATTGTGGAGATTGCGCGAGCTGAAAGCATGCGTTAGGGTTTATGTTCTAGGTTTTATTTGGGGTTTTTGGGCTGCTGCGTTTTTTGGGTTTTGTCTTCCAGGTCAAGAGGAGAAAGTCGCGAGGAGCTTCGTCGTTTGGATGTTCGACGGCGTTGCTTGCGGCGTTGCGATTCTGATGATTATGGTTGTGGAGGCTCGCGATGACGACGAATGGTTGCGCATGGTGGTGGTCCGATGCGAGCTTGGAGGATGATGAGGTTTTGGTGGCGGCCTCGTGATGATGAAGGGAGAGTGGTGGCGGAGAGATTGAACTCCTAATGTTACTGCTCGCGTTGGGTGGTGGCGCGATGAGGTTGCTCGCGTCTGGGTGCTGATGGTGGAGGTGCGTGATGGAGGATGGCGGCAACTAGGGTTTCTGTGATGGCGGCTTCACGACAACATGGTGGCCCGCCGGCGCGACATTGTGTTGGCAGTGCGGCATTAACTGCGGCTTGAGGCTAAGGGAAATTAGGGTTTTGTGGAGAAGGGTTGAAGGAGATGCTCAGGAGTGACAGAAAAAAAAAATTGATGTGTCACTCCACCGTTAGCCAACTCAGCTTCTTTTTAACGCTGTTGGTTTTGAAGGATCAAAATGTTTGGTTTTGAAGGATCAAAATGTAGCTTACTTTGAAAGGGACTAAAATCAAATTCGCTTGATAGTGTAAGGATTAAAAACATATTTAACCCTTTATTTTATTTATAACTATATATACATTTTGAATTTCCAATTTTACTCTTTCAATTACTATTTTAAAATTTAAATAATTTATAAATATTTATAAAATTGGTACACATATGATTATGCTTAATAATAATAATTTTCGTTAGAATTAATTTTATTATATGATTCGTTTATATTATAATAATTTTAAATGTGTTTTGATAAAATATAAATTATTATGATAAGTTATAATAAAACTAAAATAAAATCAAGTTGGTTTATAAAATTATCAAAATTATTAAAGTTTTGTCTTTAGTTATAAAATTATCTTCACATTAAGTAAAGAAAAAAAATAAGGAGATAAATTGAGGAAAGAGTTGAGAAATTGATATTAAAGATCGGATACTCAGTTTGTTCTTTCATTACATTCATACATGTGATGCCTTTAAGTCGTTTAAGGAATTTGTGGGGAAATAAAATGGTTACAAGATTAAAGCATTAAGGACATACAAAGGCCAAGAGCATCTTGCTTATGCATATTTCTTTAACTACCATGGGATTCAACATCAATTGTTAACCAGATACACTCCTCAACAAAATGGAGTGGCAAAAAAATGAATAGAACCATCATGGACATGGTGAGATGCATGCTTAAAGCTAAACAATTTCCCAGATAATTTTGAGTAAAAGTTGTTTCTACTAATGTGTATATTTTGAACATGTGTCCAACAAAGAGTGTTTTGTGATAAAACACCAAAAGAAGCTTGGAATGGAAGAAGGCCCTCAATTTGACACCTCAAAATTTGGATGTATAGCATATCTCCATGTACCATATCCACTCAAAAAGAAGCTTAATGACAAAGGAAAGAATTGCATATTCATTGGTTACAGTACTAACTCAAAGGCCTACAAAGTTCTACAATCGAATGACAAAGAAAATAGTCATTAAAAGAGACATGGCATTTAATGAAGAAGGAAAGTGGGATTGGTCTTCCAAAGCAAAAATTCTAGAAAGTTATGAAGAGCAGAACAAACATATAGATCTAACACTTGATTAGTCAAAAACATCAAGCATACTATAAAGGCAACAAAGACTACCAGCCATATTAGAGGACTATGTTGTGGGAAAGTGATTCATCTTATAAGAAATTATCAATTTTACTTTATTTGCAAATTGTGAGCCTATAACATTTGAAAAAGATTCAAATAATCAACATTGGAGGAAAGCAATGAATGAAGAAATTCATGCCATTATAAAAAATCAAATGTAGGAGCTGATAGACTTATCAGCAAACAAAAGGCCAATTAGAGTAAAGTAGATGTACATAATTAAGTATAAATGGAGAAATTGATCACTTCAAAGTAATGTTAGTAGCAAAAAGGTACAAACAAAAACCAGATATTGATTATTTTGAGGTATTTGCTCATGTGGCAAGATTAGATACAATTCGTATGATTATCTCTCAACTCAAAATAATTGGAAAATTCATCAAATGGATGTTAAGTCAGCTTTCTTAATGATACTTTGGAAAAATAAGTGTGTTGAACAACTTGCAAGATATGAGATTGAAGACAAAGAAAATAAAGTCTACATATTAAAGAAGGCATTGTATAGCTTAAAGTAGACGCCAAAGCATGGTATAAGAAGATTGATTCTTACTTTGTGCAAAATGGATTTCAAAGATATATATTTCAACATACTTTTTAATCCAAATATGTTGACCTTGATAATATTCTTAGTGTGTGTCTTTATGTCGATGATATGATTTTTACTGACAATAATCTAAAAATGATTACAAAATTCATAGAGGCCATGATTAAATGTTTTGAGATGATAGATTTAGGCCTCGTGTCATATTTTCTTGGCATTGAGGTCATTTAGCAGGATGGTGGAATTTCCATATCTCAAAAAAGTTATGTTATTGATGTTTTGAAGAAATTTAAGATGCAAAATTCAAAGTCAATCTCAACATCAGTTGAAGAGAAGTTGAAACTAAAAAATGATAGTGATGAAAGGAGAATTAATTCAACATACACAAGAGCTTGATTGGATGTCTTAAATATTATATTGCTACTAGACCAAACATTGTCTTTAGAGTAGGATTGTTTAGCAGATTCATGAAAAAGCCATGGGCATGTCATTTGCAAGGAGCAAAGAGAATTCTCATATATATCAAAGGTACTCTGACCGAAGGAATCTTTTATACTAACACTAATGATATGAAGCTTGTCGGATGTACAAATAGAGATTAGGTAGGAAATGTTGAAAAAAAAACACATCAGGATATGCATTTTATCTAGGAAAAGGAGCAATATTGTGGTCTTCAAAGAAACAACATGTTGTTGCTCTTCAGCAACCAAAGCAAAATACATGACAACAACTAGCTGTACAACTTAAACAATATGGTTAAAAAGAATTCTTGAAGTGACGCATCAGAAGCAAGATATTTCCACAATGATATTTTGTGGTAACAAGTCAGTAATTGCATTATGCAAAAATCCAATATTTCATAGATGATCAAAACACATAGATATTTAGTTTCACAAAATCTGAGAATCGATAACCAAGAAAGAAGTAGTGATTAAATATTGTCACATTGAAGAACAAGTTATTGATATTTTTACAATGACACTAAAAACTAAGTTATTTTACAAGTTAGAGAAAATGCTTGAACTAGTAAAAATTTTATTTAAGGAAGACAATGTTAGACATTAAATCAAGTACAATGAATAAACTTTAGTGTCTTCACTAGTTAGTTGTTGTAATAGAAAGTGGTTTTGGTTGTTATAATAGGAAGTAGTTTTGGTTGTTAAAATAGAAAATGGTTTAGGATTGTTGGAATAACAACCATTTCTAGTATTATAAAAGGATGCATGGAGTGTGTGGAGATATAACATGGTTGTGAAGTATAAAAATTAAAATAAAAGTGTATGTATGTGTGTAAGCAATAAAAAATAAAAGAGTAAAAGAAATTTTGAGTTTCGAAACAAAATGTGAGTTCTAAAATGTCTCACTAATATTAGTAAAGTATTGAATTCTTTAAATATGGTTAAGAAATTTAATATGATTGAATAAAAAAAGTTAATTGAAAGCGATAAAATCTACTTTAGAACTCTTTTATGTGGAAAGTAATTGGTCACCAACCGAGAGATATCATTTATGCATAAAAAAATTTGTAACAAAATGAAACAAAAATTTAAAATTTTATACTTTTGTTTTTTTATTTTTTTTACCTAAACTAAAATAAATGAATAAGAGGTCATCCACCATGCTAAGAACTTGTTTCATTCACAAACCTTAAACTCGCTCATATTTAGAGAGGTGATGGCTGATTCTCATAACCATTTGTGTTGCTGTATAATTGCCTTTGGAAGAAATCTAGTTTAGACGACCCTGTCAAATCATAAATGCTCATAAACTTTTTTAATAAGAATAATATTTTTTTACCAATAATTTATCCTAAACCAAAACACAAAAGTTATCTCAAAATTTTGTATTCGTTTTAAGTTTTAGTGTTTTAATGATAAAACGAATGAATGATTAATTGTGCCAATTTATCCACATCGACATCAAAGATACAACTTATATAAGAATATCAAATTATGTTGCTGTACTCGTTGTAATCAATTTCAGTACAATCATATTAATTTCATCTAAATTTCTCCCTCTACGTAGAGCTACACCTTTTTTTCTCTCAACTAGCGATTTTTTTCAATTTTTAACACTAGGTGAATCCAGAAGTCCAGAAGTCGGTCTCCATGAGCACAACACAATAAGAACAACCGTGGACTACATAACATATCACGAGGACTGAAGACAGCAGTCACCATTTCGTGGTCCTTATTCATCCAAGTAGTTTTAATTTAATCTAACTATAGAAGATCTGTGGGGCTTGACAAGATTTCAAGGTTTCAAGGTACCTAAAGGTCACAAGAAAATAAACAACTTTGGAACATCACATGATACTTATTTTTCCTTTAAGCACAGTTTCACAATCAACTTCAACGAATTACAGGATCTACAGACTAAATAACTTTCTTGCCACATCCACCTAACCTCCTCTTCACTTTCTGAAATAGATGATTACCCATGAAAATTACACCTTTTAAGTTCCAAAACTCAAAATCTACTCCCCTATTTAACCTAAACCAGAGTTTGTTCCTGATACAGGCCTCAACAATGGATGATTGGACGTGGGCTGCACATTACTAGGGGCATTGAACATGGCAGTTGAAGAAGGTGATTGTGATTGTTGTATCATAGATAGCGGCAATCTTTGGCCCAACCCAAACATCGAAGGTCGTGGGGCAAAGGACATATGCGGATGAAGTGATTGATTGCTGCCATACCCTGAGATGCTGGGCTGTGAGGGAGAAGCAGAGATCATTTGTTGCCTGTTGTTGCCATTGCTAGCCATTGAAGGACCAACACCCGATACAGCCATTGTGGGTGTGGCTCCTGCAGTTCCAAGACGTGCTGATATTACACGAGACCGTTCAGCAGCAAACCTTTGCTTTGTTCTCTCCAGTTGTTCGCATTCTTTCATTAACAATGTTTCGATTTCCGCAAACTGTTTCAGCTTCAACTCTAATCTTTTCAGCTGGCAATAATAACAGCAAGCCACAAACAAAAGTTAAAAAACATCAAAATAATAGCTCTGCACCTGAGTTTTAGTAATCTCCAATTGCTTAATTTACTTTATTCTAAAAAATTGTTCACTTGTTTTCACACATGGATGCACACCATTCAGACAGAAATGGACAAAATAGAAATTAACTATATCTAACATTTTAGTTTAATACTGGAATTAAAGTCAGAAAACAACAGTGATACCTGATGATTAACTATGTTAGCACACAACCTCTGAATTTCTCGCTCTTCATGATCGGCAAATAATTTTGCTTTCATTGCTGCCGCAGAGAGGCCTGCTTTAGCAGCATCTTTAACTTTCTCAGCAGATAGTGGGGTTGTCCTACCATCATTTAGTCCCCATGAACCATGTACCTTAGCCTTATCCTCTGAAATAAAAAAGAAGTATTCCCAAGAAGAGAATTACATAATGGCTTTTATTAGAGAGCTGGGGTAAGGTTGTATATAGGCAACATATAAAAACGGCAACCATAACTGACCATTATTATTATTATTTGATACCGCTGTTTCTCCGTGAGACCCACCATCTCGACATCGTATGCTTTCGGAATTTGTCCTACATGTGAAAAATATTAATTTTTAATACAAAATTCTTAAACTACCAAGTTCACAAAAAGAACCCAACAAGTTGAGCTTAATTTTCCCACTCCACCCACTATACTATTCTAAAATAGGAACAGGATACAGACACAAATTAGTATTGTCTTTTCTTTTCTATTTTGTCTTTTGTGGGAGTTTTAAATAAGGTTCAGTTCCACTTATAAGATTTTTTAAATAAAATAAAATAAAAGGCCAAAAGCAGAAGATAAAATGCACAAAAATGAGTAATAACCCCGAAGAAAACACTTCATCCAACAAACTGCACTTGCTATGACAGCCATACACACCTATTATCATGCCCAGGTGCTTCCACCTGTGAAGTGCTGCCAGAATTATCCACTGACAATACTGCTAATGCTGCATGAGCACAAGAAGCAGCTACTCTTGGTCCAACTGCAGAGGCTAAAAAGGCAACCTTTGGAATGCACCAACCAAAACAAAATATATAAGAACTGCAGAATATAAGAGGCATTTTAATTTGTTGTGAAACTTATAGAGTCTAGATACAATATCTTAGCCATCACATCACCCTTTAATGCATTTGTATGAGCGGTAACAGATAAATTGGTGGTTCCATCAAAGAGAAGCAAAGTAACTTGAAGGAACAAGATTTGTTTATAACTTCTTTTATAAACAAACAAGAATAAAATAGTTTATGACATGATACTAAATGCCATACTATAACCACATCATATGCTGACTAACATGTTTTCAATTGCCTTAGTTGAATAATAATTTAAGCATATCCTTAGCAGTCACCCACCAAAGCCATAACAGGATTTCCAGAATTTGCAAAAGGAAGCCGGCTGTCAGAATCTCTCACTTGATGGACAGGTCCTGTAACATCATAGATACCAAATCAAAACCATATAACAAGAAAGTTGAATTAAAAGTATAAGATAGACCTGCAGTATCTCCGTTTGAGTAACAATGCAGTCTTCCACTACCATCTCTATCCATTGCATTGGATGACAAATGTGTGCTCGGAACATTAATATTTTCCAATTTTCCATCTTCCATGGGTAGACGGAGAAAATGAAGAATGCATTGTGCTTTTGATTTGGTACCAACATGCTCAGCAATTTCGTTCCAATTCTCATTGTAAATCTCCATTGCTTCAAGAAGCAGTAAAGTTTCTTGATCAGTCCAATTTTCCCCGTCTAGTTCACCATAATCCCTTGTCGAATCCACCCTTAGAAAATCTAGACTTGAATGACCAATGATAAATCTCCCATCATGAAAGCAATCAGTGCAAAGTAATATATCAACCTGTAACAATAGATGCTAATTACATATGATGGAAGAGGTGTTCAAAGTTAATCTGCAGCTTACTTAGTAACAAGGATCAACTAATCAGTCCATAGTTTACAAATTTTAGTATATATGACAGGTTAACCACTGTGACAAACTACCTTGGCTGATGACTATATCTGAGAATACGAAATTTTGGTGGGGCATCTATTGGAGATGTCAAAGGAGCTTCTCTTTAGGTATTTCAAGGGGTGATTGAGAACTAAAGTAAAATGCAAAGTGCAGGCTGATAGAACACCAGTGGATAAAACTGACAAAAGATAATATTGAACAATGAAATCACTCAATACAACAATAAACTAGTCGTCCCAGGGACAAAAAAGAGCATTACACAAATACAGCAATTCTCTTGCTGTCCACAGAGTAAGTACTATCCTACAGAGAGTAATCTCAGTCCGCATACTGAAAATAACTACACAACTTAATATCAGCTGTATACTCCTAAGCATAATACATAACTACCAGCAGTTATTTTCTACACATAACTGTCATCCTGCAGTTTCTAATGCAAAACTAATTCTAGCATTTATTGTCAACACTTAACTGCCATATATCAGCTCCCATCACTATGGCCTGCTGGAAAATCAGTCATATCACTAAGGCTGAAAGATAGAAACTAGTTCTCCAAATTATCTTTATCTACTTCAATAACAACTACTTCTTCATCTTTTGCCAGGGCTTCATTAGTGACCAAAATTAACAATCTTAATTGTTTCTCTGTATATATAGGGAACTGAACTTTTCTGCACAACTCAGACACAAAATATTGCTTTTCCTTTCCATCAATTCTTGATATGTAAATGGTACAGGCCTTGGTTGAACTTGGCTGAATTTTGAGCTAATACTCTGTTCTTAAACCTGTGAATGCCGTAGATGAAGTTCCTTTGTTTTGTCCAGATTGAATGATTTTTGAGTTGAAACCTGGACCGAAATGACTTTGGCTTCCATTCCACCCTGCAGTCATCTTATAGTAATTATTGATCCTGCATTACCATCTGAGCCATACAACTGCTTTGATGGGCTTTAAACAATGCTGGAAGATCCCATTTTCACAGGCAAACACACACAAGTGCATTTCTTTATGCCTCAGTACTGCATATGCATACTACATGGCTAGAATTCTTGTTCAGGGTACAAAACTTTGCAAATGATGCATAATTTCAAGTAGCAAGCTACCAAGAAAATAACCCAAATATTTTTCTTTAGGTAAACAATTGACTTGTGATGATTACAATTCAAATGATTCTATAAACTCCTCCACCAATTTATGAATTGATGGAGAAATTACTATGTTTGAGGCTTTTACTCACCTTAGGTAGTTTTTGGCCAAACTTCTTTAGAACCTAAAAGCTACTTTAAAGTTGAATTTAAAATTTAAGAGCTTTAAAATAAGTTAAATCCATTTGATAATTTTTAAAGTCAATTAAAAAGAAGTTCCTTTCATATAAAAATTCCCATTGGAAACTATGAGAAAAAAGATGGAGAAGAGAGAAAAAAGTAGCAATGAAATGAGAGGTCTAAACACAAATCTAATACTCTCATTTTATTAGTAATGGGTAAAGCACTGGCGTGGTACCACCAGTACAAGCCTAGCATAAAACACAACAAAAATAAGGGCATGGTGAGAAAGTATTTTTTATTTTTATTTTCCATTTTTACTTTTAATTACCAAAATATCACCTTGTTTTTAAAGTCAATTAAAAAGAAGTTCCTTTCATATAAAAATTCCCATTGGAAACTATGAGAAAAAAGATGGAGAAGAGAGAAAAAAGTAGCAATGAAATGAGAGGTCTAAACACAAATCTAATACTCTCATTTTATTAGTAATGGGTAAAGCACTGGCGTGGTACCACCAGTACAAGCCTAGCATAAAACACAACAAAAATAAGGGCATGGTGAGAAAGTATTTTTTATTTTTATTTTCCATTTTTACTTTTAATTACCAAAATATCACCTTGTTTTCATTGTTGTCTAGGAAGATTGCTTTCTCTGTTTCATAAACAAACTACTGAAAACAAGAAATAAAGAGAAAAGAATACAAAGTAGTTAAAAGTGAAAAAGGAAAATGAAAGCAAAAAACACTTTTTCAAACCATGCAGCCCCTAATACTTCTAAAATAGTAGGAATATTAATATTTTAACATTCCCTCAAGTTGATGTTTGGTTAGTAAGCATATACTTGTTACACATAAACACACCTAACAAATATAATAACTTTAAATTAAAATATAGAGGTGCATAAGGCATTTCGAAAATACAGAGGCCATGTAATATAATTAATACAAGCTCAACCAGATAACCTAATATACTATTATCATAACAAGTTTCTTAAGAGAATAAAAACCCTAGTATTCTAACAAGTCTGTGTGGTGCATTGATCATATCACAATTAATAGTTTACATCAGAATTTTTCTCTGTAAACTTTTTAATAAACTTTCACATAATTACCATGACAACAATCTAAGCAATTTACAATTTGTCAACTAACTACTGTAGGGTTCCCTTTCATAATACTAAACCAGCATGATAATCAAACATTCAGATTCTAGAGGAAGAAACAAATCATCGAAAATTGCATGTTACATGACATCCCTGCAATACAGCAGCAGATGCATTCATATATGCCAAACCAAACCTCACTTGTTAGTTTTATCTCTTGCTTTGTTTGTGTAATGAGGTCGAGTAAAGGGAGAAAATATTCAGAATATCGGGTGAAATATAACAAGTATTGACTGTCATGCACACATAACCCATCTAAAGGGAATGGAGGTTTTAGCTATTTCTTGATTCGATCAACTAGACTTGATGCTATAAATAATCATTCAACTAAAGGGGCATAATCATTTCCTGCACCTATATGCATTGCATGCGTAAAGCTATAATAGCCCTGTGTACTCATGGTGTTATTAACAACAGAAGCCCTTTCTATATTTAAACTTTCATTCAGGCCATCATTACCCATAATATAATATTAAATTTGAAAAAAGAATCTAGAGTACCTCTTTCTGAGACTGGTAGTATACAACAGGAAGAGGACGAGAACAATAATTGCAATGATTCTCCGAAAGATGTTCTCTTATTCTGTCCTCCAGATCAAAGACATCCACATTACGTGCAGTCAATGACGGATAAATTTCTTCAGCTTTCAGCTTACAACTCGGATTGTCAAATTTGATCAAACTATCAATAGATTTCAAAGCCTCAGCCGGCACACGGACCTCTCCACTAGGCTCCTCCCTCAGGCAAGACATAACATTGGGAGACTCAAGTCTCGATGTCTGAACACAGTAATTAATAATTCCCCAATGATCAAGGAACCTCACAATCCGAGTCAAATCTTCAAAATCAAGTCCTGTCAACAAACCCTGGCAATCAGAAACCGTAATCCTCTTCCCAGGCTCCTCCAAATGCATAGCAACAATACAGTTCCTACACTCCATGTACTTCTGGGGAGTATGATCAGGTGACTTCCCTGAAAAGAAATGTGGCACTGCTTGCCTCTCTAACCTATGCACCGTGGCAGGCGAAAACCAATCTGCTCACACAAACCCAAACCAAACCAACATCAATCCAAACCGTCCAAAACTCAGAAAACAAAACAGAAGTCAAACAAACAAGACCAAAATTCAGTTCACCTGAATGCATAGGAACTACTAGAACCTTAGTTCCAAAGCGCTTAACAACCCCACGACCTTCCAATATGGCAGGGGGACTTATGACAAAAGAGGAATCACCCTCAAAAGCCAAGTTATCAGATGGCACAGCCGACAGGGCTTGAAGCTGACCGTGAGACACGTTTTCAATAACAAGAGGAGCAAGAGAACTCTGAGCCTTGCTGTCTCCAGACTCAAGGGCTCGCTCCAGAGCCACGATTGCAGTGACGGAGGAGTGAGGGCGGTTCACGGAGCGCTTTATCACCACCGGAAACTGAGAAATGGTAACGCCATGATCTGAGAGAACCTCCGTCTCCACATGTGGTTGCGAATTAGGGTGGTTTTGGTGTTGATGCGTTTGTTCTTCGGAATCGTACTCGCGTTCTGCATGGTCATCCTCTGCATTGGGGTTTTCTTCCTCGTCTTCCTCCTCCTCTTCGTGCTTGGGGTGGCGCCGAGCGACTTGAGAATCTCTCTTGCGCTTCCTCCATCTGGTTCGGTTTTCTGCAAAAAGGAAAATTGAAATAAAAACAAAATTGAGAACAGTGATTAGGGAATTGAGAAGAAAAGAGAAATTGGGGGAATTGGAAGGACAGGATTGGCATTGGGAGAGTGAGGGTTTAGAGGAGTGAATGAATACCTGAAGGAGAAGCTGGCATGGCAAGAGCAGAAGAGAGGGGTTTAAGGGAGAGAGAAAGAGAGAGAAAATTGTGGGAAAGATTTGAGTGTGGGGTCGTTGATTGGCGCAAAGGATTGGGATTGTCGTTGGAAGAAATATCTTTGATTTGGAGGATCGATCTCTCTTTCTCTTTCTCTATGCTGGATGATGTGTGATATGCGTTTGGGGCAAAACACAGTGTTGATGTGAGTTTTTGTGGCTGTTACCGGAACTACAAATGTAGATGCTTTGCTTTCCTGGCGCGTGTTTCAGACGCTGCTTTTTTATTAGGCTGTGGTTGGCACGAATGGTTGACAACCTCACATATGGCTTTTTATCCTTACTTTTTTTTATCCTTTAATTATTCTGTTAAATATTAACAAGTATTTTAAAGATGTTAATTAATTAACTATTATGTTAACATCTACTTTAATTTTTGAGAAAACCATCTATATTATATGAATTCATGATAGATCAATGTTCTTAAATGTATTCAGATTCTTTGTGTTGAATAAGTGGAATATCTGTAAACTTTATTAATATTTAATATTTATAATGAAAATTTATTGATGACATTTAATTGAATTTTTCTTTCAGACACTTAAATTTTACTTCAACTAACATTACGTTTGAAATATAATTTATATTTATGATAAATTATTTAATTTTTATGATACAGTACCATTTTTAACAGTTAGTTTTTTAATTGATTGATTTTCCCAAATACTTCCAGATTTTCATCAAATAAAAGATAAGAGTGAATCAGAAAAAAAATAGTTGTTAATTTCAGGAAGATAAAAGGAACATAAGTTTTTACCATTTTCACAGTCCTTACCATTGGTTTAGACATCATTGGACAGTTGCACCAAATCTGAAGGATGTATTATTTCAACAGTTGTTTTATATAATTTTTATGTATAAATAAACTATGCAGTTTTAGCAAATAGTATTAGTACATAATCATAATTTTATAATTTCAAAACTTAATTAATTTTTAATTAAAATTTGTAGTACTTCTGTTTATTATTATTTTAAAAAAATGTATATGTTTTTATGAATAAATTATGTAATCACTTTGATGACTATTAATTAAATTAAATTTTAAGTTTTTCATAAATTAATTAATATTAAAATAATTAGTAAAAATACATGTACAAATATGTGTGTTTATCTTTTTTATTATAATAAAAACATTATTATTAGAATAATAATTCAAATAAAATTAATATTAAATAAATTTTTATAAAAAATTAAGTTTTTTTATAAATAATTTTGTTATTGTATAAATAACTTTTTATGAATAATTATTTAAATTTAAAAAATAATTATTAAAAAGGTAAAACAATTAAAATGAATATTTAATATTCTATATCTTGAAATAGTTATCTTGAAAACAAATTAAACAAACAAGTTAAAATTTAATAACATGTAACATATAAATAATGTAATATTCCATTTTTTAACAACTTACAATTCATAAAATAAAATATTATAAGATTAATAAAACAAAAACAGATTGTCTTAACATATAAATATATGCTAAAAAAGATAAATAAAAGTAATACAACTAAGAAAAACCATCGTAAAAAAGAATGTTTCGCATCATTATTGTCCTTCACCAAATATGCTTCAACAATTACCACTCATATGTTCATACCAATAGGATAATCATCGCAAAATAAACATATAAGCATACAAGAACACAACAACAAAAATAACTAGATAAGCTAACGTATAAAAAGAGTTTTCATCACACACAAGGTAAACTAGCTGAAAATATAAAAAAAAATGTCAAAACACCTAATAATATGTTAATTTTCATCACACAACTTTCACACATTCATACATGAAATTAGACTCTTCTAGACTCAATTTATCTGAGTACATTTTATTGAGTCATACTAGTAAAGTCATACACTTGTGGAAACAAAAGAAATATTCTTTTACGAAGTTGACACACACAAGGTTAGCAACTATAAGAACTCTAGGATCGTCCTTATGACACTACCTCCTATCACTATCACTAATTAATCGTTCTCTTCTACATGAGCATGAAGGCTTAGTAGAGTTCAACATAACTTCACATGATAGAACAATCATTATCTAAATGCATAGACTAAAGATTACACACCATATATGATTTGCTTCCTTAAAATCATTACATCATCATCACTATTTCATACATCATTATTTGCATGCATATTTATCCATAGATCTATCAATTATTCTCAAAATAACTTCATAAATCAACAATTATTTTAACCTTCACAAAATCATACTAAATAAACAACATAATACTCTTAAACGTGCATAGAGTCCATTGTGAATTCCTTTCAAACAGTTAAAGAATAAGATAATTCAAATATAAACACAGGCACTTAGAGGTGGTTATCAATGCCAGATCTCTTGCAAAAGATGATGTTCAATGACACTTTTTGGCGCTTAACATAAGTTAAAATGTTTTAGACCTAGGGTACAAGGATGACGCTCAATTATTCTATCAATTATTCTCAAAATAACTTCATAAATCAACAATTATTTTAACCTTCACAAAATCATACTAAATAAACATCATAATACTCTTAAACGTGCATAGAGTCCATTGTGAATTCCTTTCAAACAGTTAAAGAATAAGATAATTCAAATATAAACACGGGCACTTAGAGGTGGTTCTCAATGCCAGATCTCTTGCAAAAGATGATGTTCAATGACACTTTTTGGCGCTTAACATAAGTTAAAATGTTTTAGACCTAGGGTACAAGGATGACGCTCAATTATTCTCAAAATAACTTCATAAATCAACAATTATTTTAACCTTCACAAAATCATACTAAATAAACAACATAATACTCTTAAACATGCATAGAGTCCATTGTGAATTCCTTTCAAACAGTTAAAGAATAAGATAATTCAAATATAAACACGGGCACTTAGAGGTGGTTCTCAATGCCAGATCTCTTGCAAAAGATGATGTTCAATGACACTTTTTGGCGCTTAACATCAGTTAAAATGTTTTAGACCTAGGGTACAAGGATGACGCTCAGCGATACCCTGATGCTGCTCAACACCAAATCATTCACAAAATTGGGTGCTCAATGTCACCCTAACACCACTCAATAGGATGCTCAGTGTCACCTCACTGCTTAACGTTATATTAGATATCAGACCTATAGTTTTTACTTTTTAAGATAACTTATATTTGTTCAATTGATCAAATGGATGCTCTTTCAGTAGTGAATTAGTTCAAAGCAAATTTAAATATGAAAATTCGTACCACTTGACCAATTACTCAGATTATAACTCTCTTAAACAAACAAATCAAATCCAAACCAACAAATTCATGAATCAAACATTCAAACCACAAATTCAATTTACTAAATTTCATTATACAATTCAATCATACAATTTAAGAGTCTAACCACAATTCAATAGGTTATACTCATCACACATATCAATGATCTAGTCAATTCACCATACAATCATACAATTAAAAGTTTCAAGGTATTTATAACTTTAAAAATAATGCAATTAGCTTCCATTACTTAAGAGTGATAGAACAGCAGAAGTGGAAGTCTGATAGAACAACAAAAAGCAGAGAAGCAAAGAGGTATAACCGAGAGAAGTAAAACTAAATGAATATTTTGTGTATTGTATTTTTTGATTATTAGAAGTAGGTACAGGTGTAGACTTTATAAAGCAGCAATGTACACGTGTCAATGACATAACAACTGTCTTGGCTTATTAATACACACTAACAAAGAGACAAATGAATTTGTTATAAGGAATCCTAAAGCATTCTAGCTCACATGATGTCTTATCTATATATAAGAAAAAGACAAACACGATCAGGACATACAATTAGAATCACTGATCAGTAAAGACTTGTACATAAAAGTCAAATACTACATGCGAACCAAATGCAAAGAAAGAACAAACAAATCAAGAAAAAAAAATTGAAATTCAATTTACGCGAATTGAGAAACTAATAAGTCAAAATCTAAGAGTTCACCGCAAAGATTAATCATCATGTCTTGGTTCTTCAATCAAATGAGTATAGGAGAAAAATCCTTAGAGAATTAAGTTAAAAAACTCTAAAAAAAATGGTTCATAGAGAAATTATATGTATTAAAATAATTCATTAACAAAATTATTTATAATAAAAATTATTAATATTAAAATAATTGAATGTCACTGTCTTTATAGAGAACTCTATTTTCAAAAATATTCTAAGCAATAACAATTTTATTAAATAATTAATTTTAAAATATCTAATTAAATATTTTATACTCATAAAGATGACTATATTTTACCAAACACAAATGTTAAAATGTTAATATATTTTTTAACTATTTCTATCAATTAACAAAAAATTCAGTAACTTATAAATTTTATCACGCAAAAGGGTAGAAATGTTAATATAACTTTTAATGACTTTTGTCAATAAACAAATACTTTTAGTGGATTAGTTAACATTTATCTCTCTTTTATAAATTTTAAATAAGTTTTTACGAATTTAATAAAATATTAAAAGTAGTTTATTTCGTCATTAATTAATTTCAGAATTTTTTCTTTTTGGTTTACCCTTTGTTTGGTTGAATGAATTTGAGGGAGAGTGATTGAGTGTATTTGAGAGGATTTGAACATAAATTTGAGTGATTGAATTTGGAAGTAAGTAAGAATGAATTTGGAAACACCGTTTGTGAGAATTAGTGTAGGATTTGATTGATGTGACAGATTAAAAAAATTTACTTCCAAATTCACTCTTACTTACCTCCAAATTCACTCAAATAAACAACAAAAAAATTTATTTTCTCAAATTCATTCCATCACTCTCCCCAAATACATTCAAAGTAAACAAAGTTTTAAAGTTCATGTCCATCATAAATGAGGTCACATTTTTCAACCCTGTTATATAGAAAGGTGATTAGTTTATTTTTGACATGTTTTTTAACATTGATAACAACGGTAAAGTGATCTTAATAATTTTATTTTTTGTTTTTTTTATTCAAAAAATAGTTGACTTCGTTTTATTGCTTTTTGCTTTTCCAAACGACATTTTGAATTAATTTTTAGAAGCAGATTTGATTTAAAAAATATGACAATTTAAAGTTATTTAAAAAACCAATTTTATTGCTATATTTGTAAACTTGATAAAAAAAATTGTAATATGTCAAATGCCAATAGGTTAAGAAACATTAACACATTTTGTTTTCACAAACTTTCCTTGAATGTCTCAAATTAAAGATTTGAGAAATTAAGATTATTGTGGGATGCTTATTATATGGTATTATTTTTCTTTTTTTTAAAATAATAATTAAGTTTTATATTTTTTTCCACATTTTAAATTTTAGAATTAAATTTTAATTATACATTTAAAGCAAAATAATTATATAATACATACTTTTCTTCATATTATTGTCATTTTTATTTTTCTAAAACTATAAATTATTGAAATTGGAAATATTTTTAATAGATATTATTGATAACTCTATTATATAGCATTTTTTCTTTATTTTTTCATTTTGTTTCTAAACATATTATTAAATTTAGTCATTTTTCATGGATAACACAAGTAAAAAGTTTACTTAAGACAATAATTTAAGTTTGTTTCACTAATTAAATGATTTCTTATGTACAATATATACATAAGTCATACATACATGGGTCATACACAAATACAATGTATATATTCGAAATTGATTGTACATTAATTCAAAGTAAAAAAACCATTGTAAGTTCATTACACATACATAAAAGCACAATTTTTTTGCCTTAGACTTCATCTACGAGGACTTTGTCAACCACATCCTTATTTGTATCAAAGTGTTTCATGTCCAAGCGAGGTGTGAAAAATGTCGCTTACCTCTTACCCTTTTCAAAACCTTCGACATAAGCGACAAGCTCCATGGAACTTCTTAGCTTATAGATCCTTGACAACCTTATTCACGTGGGTCACCTCTTCCTTAAGGGCGTTGGCGCTTCCTTGAACCTAAGCAAGGTTTGTTGCGATTGAACAAATAGTTGAGATTGAATGAGTTTATGAGGTTGATCGAGCTTTTGAGGTTGTGGATCAGTATAAGGGATTTGAAGCACCATGTTTGGTTGTTCTGCTTGTACCCAATTGTAAAACTTCCAAGTTGATATCTACCACGACCTCGATGACTTTGTCCTTGACTTCGACCTCCATTGCCTTGTTGTACAAAGTGACTCATCATATGAAGCAAATTAGTTCTCCAATGAGACCCTTCAAGTACCAGTACTCTTCTGTAATGTGATTGATACTTTGATAATAAAAGCATTATTTCAGTGGATCCACAAAGGGGTGTGGTGGTCGAGGCTTTGGAAGTCGAATGAGTTCCAAGTTACACGCCTCTTGGATATGATATCCCTACTAACATTCAAAGAAGTGTGTTGGTTATACTGAGTAGTGGCCCGCTTGATATGTTGCCCTTATTAACCTTGCCAAGTTTTGGTGTGTGGATCCTTTTCAACTTATTCTCCTTAATGGTGATATGTTTTGTTGTCCACTCTTTAAGGTCATCCGGGTTGATTGGTTTTTTCTTGAAGAGTGAATCAGAAAAAGGTCCGGGTTGGAGACCGCATATAAAGAAATGCATGATCCTTGATGGAGTAAGGTTTGGGATGCTAATAACGATGATAATGAACCTCTCCATGAAGAGTTTAAAGGTCTCACTTTTTTCTTACTCTACATACTTCAAGGACGTCAAGGTGGTTGGTACCACCTTACATCGACGAATTACGCTTTGAATATGGTGTTAAAGGTAATAAAATAGTTTATCAAGTTGGGAGGCAACGCATAATACAGTTCGACCATTTAGCGTAGCACGGAAAAACCAACAATATACCTTATTGTCCTTGGTGTGGATAGGGACTTGGGTCAAGTAAGTCTTCAGATGGATCGTCGGATCAATCGTGTCGTCATACCTGCAAATGTTGATAATAATCCCTTTCGAGATGCCAACTTCGGTTATGTTTGGCCTGAAAGGGTGGAAGTCTTCATCATTAAAAGAACACAATTGCATGATTTAACTAGAGTGAAAGTCTTCATCATTTAACTAGATTATTTATTGATATATAGTATAAATGATAGTTATAATATAATATAATATATCATATATTCAAACCATCCAAATTTGATGTTAATATACTGTAACAAAACAAACAAATATATATGTTAATATAATTTAATTACCTTAAATTAATAATGTCAAATAAGTTTTGTTAAATCAATATATTTGTTTGCAATAAGTTTTACTAATTATTTGAAAATAATATTTCTAAAAATATGATTCTTGAAAACGCATTCGTTTAATTATGGAATTTCTTGAACAAAAGCTAAAAGCAAAAATGATTTGTAGAAAAAGAAAATGATATTTAGACCTGGTTAATATTTATATCCGTTAACTAACTAATTTAAGTTGATTTTTAAACTTTCTTTAATTAAACTTCAAGAGTCAAGAGTCACGAGCCACTACTCAGCATCACCCGACCCACCCGACCCGACCGGTCATTATTTTCCCGTTACGTTGTCCCTCGTAACCTGAGATAGGGAGATGCAGCCGTTGCATCTGAGACCCATCAACGTCTCTCTTGCAGCTATGACCACGAAGAAGAGAAAAAGATCCCCGAAACTGATCCCACCCACTCCCTCAACGCCCCCAACTCCCCAAACCCAGGCCCGTCATTCTTTCAACACCGCAAAAGCCCGGGCCTGGGCCCCTCTCAACTTGACCCAGGCCGAACTCTCTCTGCCACTCACCTTTCCCACGGGCCAAACCTTCCGCTGGAAAAACACTGCCCCTCTAGAATACACCGGCGTCGTTGGGCCCCACCTCGTAACCCTCAAACACCTCCAAAACGGCGACGTTTGCTACTGCCTCCACTCCCACTCTCACCCCGAAAAAGCCGAAACCGCCTTGCTAGATTTCCTTAATGCCGCCGTTTCTCTCGCCGGCTTATGGAAGGCGTTTTCCGCTTCCGATGCGAGGTTCGCGGCGCTAGCGCGCCACTTGAGCGGTGCGAGGGTGCTCCGGCAAGACCCTTTCGAGTGTTTGATTCAGTTTCTGTGCTCTTCCAATAACAACATTGCACGAATCACGAAGATGGTTGACCACGTGTCGTCCCTTGGAGTGCACGTGGGAGACGTTGGAGGGTTTCAGTTTCACGTTTTCCCTTCTTTGGAGCAACTTTCCTCCGTCTCAGAGCAACAACTCAGAGACGCGGGTTTCGGTTACAGGTTCATCAGTTACTAACCCTAACTACTCTTATGCATGCATTCAATTGCAACTATGTTTGTGACTGTTATTGTCGTGTTGCCAGAGCTAAATATATAATTGGAACGGTTAATGCTTTGCGATCAAAACCTGGTGGAGGGGAAGAGTGGCTTCGTTCTCTGCGTAAGTTGGATCTTCCAGATGTTATATCTGCACTTTCTACGTTACCTGGTGTGGGCCCTAAAGTGGCTGCTTGCATTGCTCTCTTCTCGCTTGATCAACACCATGCCGTTCCTGTTGACACTCACGTTTGGCGGGTAAGTTTACACTAAGTTGTTATTTATGGTTACTGATTGACTATTGCATCTGTTGTAGAATGTTGCGATTCAAAGAGTTTAGCATAGAGAGTTTATTGGGATGTGTCTCTTTTACACTTGGGTAAGATTGCCACCAAGTATCTCTTACCTGAGCTTGCAGGTTCGCAGTTGACACCAAAGCTCTGTAATCGTGTTGCAGAGGCATTTGTTACCAAGTACGGTAAATATGCTGGGTGGGCGCAGACTCTATTGTTCATAGCAGAATTACCTTCACAGAAGGCCATCATACCTTCACATTTGTGGACTATCAAACAACGGAATCCTGCAAAGGTAGAAGATGGCGAAGAAAAAGTTGGTAAGAGAAACCTGTTTAATCTTTTGTTCTTCACCTTTTAAATTTGCATATTAGACATTTAACTTTCTGGCAAATATTTACTACGTTTTATTTTTTCAACTAGAGTGAGATCTACATATGACTCTGAGGACATAAATGTACGAGACTTAGGTGTGACATGCTGCTGTCAAGAATTCATTAGGTAGAATATGTTGATACCACACAGGTTATTCTGTTATACATACTGTTGAGTGTTTTTTCGTCTGGCTTTAATTTGTGTTCTCTGCATTTTGTTAGTTTTTTTTTTATCTGCGGTAACCGATAGCTTACATCTTTCTTCTTCTTCATTAGAAAAGAACATAAACGAAAGATTTATTTTTATGTTATTTGACTTGGAATTTTACTTTCCCTGTAAATAATTAATATGCCCAATTGATTATCTACTTTTCACCTCCCTTTCGCTCGTTTGATACTTGTATTTGTAATGAAAACATCTGTTTGCACATGTTCTTACTTCCTCTAGTGACATGGTTACATAAGATTTAGTTTCTAACGCTTTCCTTGATGTTTTTACTCTGAATTGTTGCATGCACGGTATTAAATTGCATCAAACTCTTTCTTATTTTGTTATTTTGAAGAGCTATGTTAGTATGTACTTTGAAAAGGGTGATATTCACACAAGCATTGGTATTTAAACTTGTACGGTTTTCTTAGTTCTTCTTGTGACTTTCTTTATTTATATGCTATAACTTTGTGTTACTTCTTTCCTTTGACTCATAATTTGCGCTCCTTTGAGTTGTAGAGTTGAGACTGGTGCTTCCTCTGTCATAAATGAAATCCTGGATAAATAGATTTTCTCCTGTCACTGTGCACTTCTATTTTATTATATTTCCCTGAAGATGTCATACTACATATATTGTGTAAGGCCTCAACGACTAAGTTTGGTATTGAAAGATAATGTGATTTGTTGAGTTCTTGATTGCTACATGCTTTTGGGGTATGATATGCCTGAATAAACATGTTCAGTTGTTAGTATATAATTCTTGACATGCATGTAGTATACGAAATAAATTATTAGCTATGTAGGCAGTGTAGATTTAAATTTGAAAGCACGAAGGAAATATATAGTTAAATTATTCAAGCACAGGAAACTTATAAAAGTCTGTTATTTTTGTTTGAAAAAGCTCAATACTATAAGCAAATGATAATTTTAAAACGCCTGAGAGTTATGTAAAAACTTAAGTCTATTTGATTGCTCTTGTTTATATTATATTGTGTAATTTATATTATCAGTTTACTGATGGCAAGCATCATCTGTCAAGAGAATGAATTCTTGCTGACAAAGGACAATCAATGAACATATTGAAAATTCCTCATAACTAATGACTAATTCTTTCTCTAACCCTCCCTTGCTTATACTTTAGAGGTGTCTAAATATGCATCTGGAGGGAGAAAGAGAGATACGGGACCATGCTGTCGTATATATTTCCTTTATCTATACACCTGGGCTCTCTGCATCCATGTTAAGAAGATAGATCATTCCTGTTTGCACATAGTGTGTATCTTTTACTGTGATGTGATGTAAACTGTGTCCAGAGTGATTGCAAGTGGGTTCCCAGTTTCTTCTTCTAGCAGAACTAGTAGATTCCCTGTAGATTTTAGGAGGGATCGAGGTATGTGATACCTGGATAAAAAATGTTAAATTGTAAGTGAATAAAGGCCTGACATGTAGGTAGGAGACTTATTATATCATTAGGTGTAAAAGCAGTGTAAAATCAGAATTTTGAAGTGTGAATAAATAGAAAATTTATGTACTCTAGATGACCATTTAGAATAACTACATGGAAAAAGAAAAAAAAGAAAAAGAAAAACACGAAAAGAATGTATAGTAAAAACAATTATCTTTTATATTTCACAAATAGGGTTACCCATTTTGAAAATGGCTACACAATTGAAGAAGTTATAATATTTTATTTATATGCATTTTTTTTTTTATTTAATTGAATAAGTTATTGTTTTGGAAAGCTGTCTTAGTTGTGGTCAATCCAAGCCCGCCTTAGTCGTGGTCTCTTTGAGGGTTACCTTAATTGCAACCTCGACGCGGTCTCTTTGAGGGTTACCTTAATTGCAACCTCAAGAGTGATGGTTTACTTTCTCCTCAAGTAAATATATAGCTTGAATAAAGCTTGGACCAATTTTAATATGTTTGTTTGTGGGATTGAATTAGGTTACAAAAACAATTTCCATGGTTCATAAAAAATTCTGTATCTTTTACTCTTATTTAAAATAATTACATTACTATGTATTATAATCATTGGGGGAGGAGCTTCCTTGAAATTGGCATATTATTTAGGGAAATAAGAAGTTTTAAAATAATTATGCATAGGATTATACCATTTCTGCGAAGGTGTTCCCCGTGGCGTTTGGAACGATACCCAATATCGGCCTATACCTTGGCCATTAATCCAAGTATAACCCTTTCCCATGGAATCAAGGTTAAGCGCTATCGGATCGTTTCCCTCTGGTGCATCAAATGTGGTCTGCCAATAATCATCGAAATAAAATATTGGTAAACTGTTAAAACAATATTGTAGAAAAATGATAAGCAGCTGTGATGTAAATGGAGAGCAGTTTTCATTCCGTAAATAAGAGATAGTGACAAAAACCAGCACAAAGGCCTTTGAACATGTTTAGTTGAATTCTCCTCAATATCCATTCTTGGTTAAGGAAAAAAAGAAGTGTCAAATTAATGATGATTATTGATGATATACCTTATACCATGTGAGTGGCTTCGTTGAGCTTTGAAACCTTTCCCATTGAACTTTACTTGATCCACTAGCTGTGTAGATTTGCAATTTTTCTCCCAACAGACCAACCTTAATGCAACAAATGCAAGATCAGCATGCAATGTGCAATATTTAGTTTAATGGTTAGCAATCAAAGCAGAGGGTTCATGCACACCTATTTCTTATAATTTGAAATTTTAAGCAGCTGATGATGAATATATACGACTGAACAGAAATCTGTTCAGAGTAAAAGACATGGGAAAAACAATTTATATTAACTAACTTCTGAGAACTACTTTATAAATAGTATGTCAAGATAATATACGATTGAGGTAGCATGATTGACAATTGAAGTTTCCTTGGTATCTAGAGATAGTCACCTGATATCCCCATGCTTGATTAGTGAAATCTCGGCCTTGAACTTTCACTCTACTTAAACCGGCAACTTTGTGCTCTAGATATGCTCCTGAGTTCTTCATGTAGAAATAAACATAAGTTTCACGTAATCAATTATCTTTCTCTGGCTACCATACTGTCAAATAGTTATTTTGTATGCTTTTAAGCAAAGCGTGTCTGTATCTGCAAGCGCATGCCTGCCAGATATTTGTTTAATAGTAAAGGATGCTTCTCTATAAGTCCTTAGTGTGTTCTTAAATCTTGGTAGAAAAGAAACATGTGAGATGAAATAACCATCTTTGGAATTTACATACTGCGAAGGTTAGTTTTTAATTTATTCTTCTTTAAGAGGCTTCATTTAATTGATCCTGAACATTCATTAAGATAAATACCGGCAGTCCAACTGTTGCACTGAGGAAAGAAATATTGTTCATCCCTTTTATGAGATTGAGTTTGTTTTCCATGACAAAAGACGCATTTCTGTGACTTCCGTGAGCAGAACCTAGAGTTAGAAGCATGTATAGATCCCAATGTTAGCAACTCAAATTGTAGCATGAATGATAAAGTAAATAGGTGATGCACAACGAATTGCAGATAAAAGAAAAATGTGCATTATAATCTAAAGAAATACTCATGGGATAACCAAGTCTGTAACCAAATGGATCAGTTAGTTGTATCCCGAAAAAAGATGCTCTCTTTTATCTTAAAAAATGGGACCGTCATGGTTGAGGTTTACCTACTAAATTTCCGTTGATGAAGGTATGCAAAACATGTCCTTGGCTGTATGCACTTATAATGGATTGAGCATTAGGAGAATTGTCATTAAACCTGCACGAGATGTCAACAAGAATCTTAATGGGATATATATGGACGTTGTGCATACATGTATCGCGTTACTGGCATCAAGATCGTATGTTGCTATTTTACCTGAATGTGTACCACATATAGTCAGATGTATCTTTTGCTGTGCTGATTTGATCCAACAGTGTATTTGCTCTTAATGAAGTATCGTCATAGCTCGGGACGGCTTCTTTGTACACTTTCCATTTTTCTGTTGAATTGAACCGTAAATATGACTTCATTGATCTGTCATTTTGTGTGCGTACCTACAAGAGCAGAAAATATGAAATGCCTTTTACTAGCATCAAGATATTTGTCGTTAAGTTAATACAAAGATTACATAGTAAACAAAGCACAAGGAAACTATCCAGCAGATGTCTTGTCTTTTAAATAAATGACACTATATATTGATTGCTTGATTTTTACCTTGGCAGTGTTAAAGGCCACATTCTTGCAGTCTGGTAGAATACTGATTGATTTGGGTGATAGCTGGTATGAAATATTTTGCAATTGAACTGTGACAGTTCGATCTTCATTATTTTCCAGGAAGGCAGCACATTCTGTTGAGCTACTTTTGAAAACATAAGCCTGGAGAATGATGGAAAATTATTGATTTTGTTTAAAATATCTTCTTTTAGAGAGACTCAAATACCAGTACTGTTATTCACACGCTCGGTTCCCTTTTTTATTCTACTTAAGAAGCTAAACAATTTAGTAAATTAGCCCAAGCGTGCTGTCTAGTTTTCTTACGTTTTGTCGTGAGCCCAAGCTGAAGCTAGTTTGAGTACCATAAAGTAGAGATTTTGAACATGACTTGATTGCTGCATGTAACTCCTTAAGATGGCCCCATTTTGGTTGCCTAACCAAACCTGCTTACCTTAGCGTAGTCAATCACGTTGTGATTCAATATCTATATTTTACTAAAATGGTTAAAGGAAGGAAACATACCATATTCATCCAGTGGAGCTTCGTCATAATAGGATGTCGTTACGAAAGCGGAGGCTATCCTGTCGAAATTGGTTCCTCCATGGTACTGCATCAAATCATATCACGCCACTTAAAAGACAAATAATGGCATGCCTGCTTGCATGCTGGGGATAAAGAAAAGAGTTACAAGGTATCATACCATGTAGTAATTTACATAGCTTCCTCTCTTTGCAATGAACAGAGCAACATTGTACGCAATGTCTTCAGCCGATCTTATGTATGGTACTCCACCAAACACTTGGTAACTTTAAATTTTAACGTGAAATGAATGGAATTAGACTTCTCAAACGCCTTAAAGTAGCACTTTCTGTGAAAAAAGGTTTTGTAAATTGTAATGCAGAATTTCACAAGAACTTACAAACTTGTCCAGTTCTCTGTCCAGAGTGAAGGCTTGTTAGGTGAGTTGGGCCCCTTAAAAGTTGTCCCGCACTGCATGCCATTGCATGTGTTGATCTGCAGATTACATGACTTCATTTACAGATGTAATATAAACAGTTTAACTAATTACTTGTGGTGAATCGAAGGCGGGCTTGATAAGAAGTAATAAGAATGACTAATAAGGCTGGGCTTCTTTTATTGATTGCATTTTGATTGGAAGTTCTGGTTTATTTTTTCCGATTCAAGAATCCATTTTTTGCGCAAACATTCATATCCCTGTACAGTGTTATTAGATAATGATCCAATGATAGGTATAATTATTGTCCTTTTCTCTGAAGTAAATAATATCCATTACCCATGAGCTTGTATGAAGAGTAGTATAGTTCCAAATTCTTCATTTCTTGTTTTATTGAACACTGAATTTGTCAAGAATCCAGGGAAAGTAAAATAACTAGTAGAGACTAACCACGGGATCAGGAGCATTATCTTGCTTGCACATTACCCAAGGCACACCAGTTTGGAGTCCCACGGCCATCTGGGCGGCCCAACGAATATAAGATAGTCCTTTCTCGTGAAACGCCCCTTCAACGTTCCCATATTCGTTCTCAATCTACATTCACCATAAACCATTTATAAATACAAAAAAGAGAGAAAAAAAAGAGAAAAAAATTGACAAGTTTTGTTGCTTGGAAGTTTAAATAAACCTGTGATAGTATGATAGGTCCTCCTTGTGAAACATAAAGATTAGCCGATTTCATCACGTTGACTATTTTGGTAGCGAACCTTTGCATGTGAAACTGCCATTAATGAATGCTCTGTTAATACCAGACTTGAGTGAACAGTGTACAGTAAAGAGTAATTTGTGTTAATGTCTAAGGAGACATGACCCAAATACTAAATAATATTTTGTATAAAGTAACAATAGACAGATGGATTACCACGCTTGTATAGTTCAAATTACAGTGATAGTTTGAGGATCACAATTCAGAAACTAGAATGGAATACCTTGAATTGCTCATTGTCAGATCTGAATACGATACCCGGAATATCATGTAACCAAATTGGTAGACCCCTGCACCAACAAAACCGCAACTCAGTTTCTTCTACTACGGAATCATTATCATATTTTTTATTATCATCAAATTCCCAGAGTAGCTTCACTGAGAGCAAAGTCTGCTTTAATTCATAGCATGGTACAAATTCCTTTATGCCGAAAATTTGTCAGCTCAATAGTATGGTTCAATTCGGGGAACTTACCCGTATGTGCATTCACTCTCAATGTATGGTCCAATTCTGAGGGTTACATATAAACCCTGTGCTTGAATTTCCTTAATGAATCTCACTATATTACGCCTTCCTCTAAAGTTATACTACAGACCAAGTAAATGATGAAGAACATCATGCTTCTCGTAATTGACGAGCTTTAAGAAAATACTTGTAAAAAAAAAAAAGAGAAGAAGAATAATGTAGACGAGTTTGAGTTTGATCACCTGGCCTTGTTGAGGTTCGTGAAGGTTCCAAAACACGTAAGTTTGTATGACATCTAATCCACCTTCCTTAGCTTTCGCAATTAAATTAGGCCACATCTGTTCAAATCATCAGCAAATTACAATTCACAATTTAGAGATGCTTATTTTTTATGTTATTCTTATTTATCTATTCCATTATTCCAACACGCAACTTTTCTATATCCACATTAATTCCTGGCTTCATTTCATTTAAATTTTACTAAATTACTACGTGAGCCCCGTCTGCATTAATATGAATGTAATCTGTTTTAACTCAAACGTAGACAATTTTCTTCCGTTGATAAAAAATGTTAAATTGAAGTCGTTTATGATGCCTACTAGATTTACATCTGATGTTTGGAATTCAATTCTCATTGTTTGATCCTTCAATGCATGTAGCTAATTTTGGCCCTTAACTCATTTTGATAGTTTAATTCAACCTGCATTCAATGATTGCAAACCCCCAAAAGACCTAACCCACTAAATTTGATTACAAGCTTTACATGAACGAATAATGGCTCAACATGTTTTTTTTTCACGTTCAAGTTAGTTGGCTTAGAACAGTATCATACGCTAATTATGTGATTTTATGAGTACTTATTTTACCATATAATAAAATGTAAACAGTATAAAGAGATTCTACAGTGTTCTTATTTTCATAATAATAATAATTTCGTTGCCATTAATATTGGATCTAATAAGAGAACTTGAGAATATACATACAAGTTTGCTACAAATTAGGTGTCATGAATTAATATTCTAGAAAAAATTGAAGCATGTATTTTTTCAGACATATCTCTATATAATATTTTTTTTCCACGTAGGAGGTTCTTGAAGTTTAAAGCAACCAACAATTAACAAAATTATCCCTTGTCTTAAACTTACATTCAACTTTTCTTTTTCCTCTCTAACATCAAAGAGACAATAAAGGTCGAACCCTAAATTAAATGCCATAAAAAGTTATAGCATTATGTTACGAACGAATACTTTTAAAAACTTGAAATCTTAAATTGTTTGTAGAGAACTGTTTGTTTTTTAAACAAATTGCATGGCTAAGGCGGTTTCTTTTAACGTGGTTTACGTATGTTCTGAACTTCCAAAAATGATTCATAAATACCAAAAAAATTCCACTGACACTTAATATACAATTAGTGAACAGATGTGATGAGAAAAAAGATATAGAAAAAAGAGGAAGTATGTAACAGATATAATATCATTATTTTTACCTATTAAGCATAATCGATATCTTTTTCTTTTTGGGACTCAAGTATGCGAATAATTTAACATTTAAAAATGATATATCATTATGTCAACAGATAAGTACTATCATAAATAATCAAATTCCATCTGACATTTTCTCCAAAAAAAAAATGTTACACGAACATCTTTAAACATTACTATACCAATTTAACAAGTTAACATTTTTATTTTTTATTTAATTCTTCGTAATTATGTTATATTTTAAAATAAAAGTATAGTTCTATAGGTGCTAAGTAAGTGTAGAGTAAAAATTGAAGTGTTCATATATCATCAGTCTTCTCAAAAACATTATGTAAGACACTGATCATATTTTGAAGATTTAGGTTTGAAGAAATACCTACATATACAGATCCTGATTGTCCTCGTTAACGATGATATATATGAGTTGCTTTTATTATCATGATATTATACAAGTATATTTTCTACAAATTAATTACTCTGACCATTTCATGGGGTGTTCTCTCTTAGTTAGTCTTTAATCCCCAAATAAAGAAAGTTTTGTGCTGAGTGACCAAACAATTATTAAACACAATTAGATGAAAACTTAACTATAGCTAGATTCAGGGAGGAACACAAATTGAATTCAATCCTCTTTTGACTCTACTGAGATCCGATCATTGATTAAAAAATAAATTAAGGAGATCCAGTCAAAGCTATAGATGGATGAAGCAAAAAGGAAGAGTGAAAAATGGGAGTTCCCTTAAAAAATAGTATAAATCCCAACACTAAAATAGTCAGCTCTAAAGTTTAAACCAAGAGTGAGAGTGTGAGAACCATGGGTCAATGGTCTCCATGTGAACTCAAACCTTCATTACACTGCTACACATGCATCACAAACACTGGATGCCATTACAGTACAAAAAGATAAAAAAAACAATTACATTCTTAATTAAAGCACCAAGACTTTATATATATAATAGAATTAGAAGACCCCCTCCTGCAACTTGCTTTCTATTATAATAAAACAACAGCTTGTCTTATCAGATTATTTATGCCAATCTTCCATTCTTTTATATATAAATTTTTGAGGAGTGATGTTTAAACTAACAACTTACCCTTATGTATTTAATCACTGATCTTATTTTCGTTTCCTACCATTTTATATATTACTTATTATATCTGTATATTTGTGTAGGTCGTTGGGGTGTCCAACAATATTTTCATTTTTTTATTACCGTTTTCAACCACATCAATAAAGAAGTGTAAAACAAAAATAACGTGAACCAACCATAGCGTTGCAAGAATAAACCGTATCAACGCTAAGTTGCTGAGACTATTCCAACGATGGAAAACTGTTTGATATTTCTTACCTAACAATACTACAATCAAAACCAAAACTAAAACGGTTCTCCTTCCTCTTATCTCTTTGTCCTTAACCCAGAAACATAATACAAATGCACCATATACGAACTCTATATTACAGAATAAAAAGAAAATTGTTAAGTATGAAATATTTAAGAACAAAGAGTGAGGATTGCGTACCTGAGGAGTGCTGCGAGGATAATGAATTGAACCGGAGAAGAGGATTCTATGCTCTCCATCAATGACTAAGGATCTTCCGTCGTAGGTGACATTGCCACCATAGGCGCCACCAATAAACGCCGTTAAAATGAAAGCTAACGGAAAACACCGTCTCCACCACCACACCTTCACCATTTCACTGTGGTTGGTGACGAAGAGTTTGCGTTTAGGCTTTTTTTCGCTCTCGGTGTAATATATACGTGTTTGTGTGATGGTGATCTCTATTTATATTAACAGGTTTTGTTAGAAGTGAAAGTGGTTCATATATAATACATGGAGTTAATATAAATATTATTAACAAATTGAAAAGATTTAAATAATGTATATAATTAATTTACCTCACAGCTCCACATGACATGGTTTAACGTATAAGAAACCAATTTCGGGATTCTTTTCAATGCATTTCAATTGATTAATATAACACTGAATCAATTTTTCTCTAATTTTTAAATAGAAAACGTGGTTAATTACTAATTACTTTGAATTAAACCAAAGACAAAATTAATCTGTGTAAGACAGTGTTTAAGAAAAATTCGTGAATGGATAAAAAACAGCATACAAATGGTTATTTTCGTTAAAGTTGTATTATTTCTACATCATAGGATTTATGTATGTGGCATTACATGTGACTATCTTTTTTTTTCAATGTACAACTAAAGAATATTTTTAAGGTGAAATACAACTTTTTGTTGTCAGATTTTGCTGTTCTTTCCTGTTTACAGAAAGAACGGTGATTGAATAATGATTAGTTGCAGCTTAACTGTTATCAGAAAAAGTTGTTAGTTATTGTGAATAAATAACTTTGTTTTCAGTACAATATTAATTCATAATTTCTATTAATTGTACCCGAAAAGGCAATCTGACGAGGATATTAATTCATTTTATCAAAAAGCAATGCAACATTTTTTTCTGTTTTTTAATTATAAGATGCTCATATAACAATTTTAAGTTGAGTCGGACTCATATCGAGTTAAGTTGTGTTGAGTTAAATTGTGTTAAGTTAAGTTGTGATAAGCTAAGTGGAGTCAAATCCATATTAAGTTGAGTAAAATTAGATTTACATTCGTGTAAAGTAAACATATAAAAAAAGGAATTCTAAATCGATTGTAGAAGAAACAATTTAATACTAAACGTAGTGATAATTTTATAAATAAAAGAAAATATATTAAATTAGTTATAAGGGGAAATAAGATAAAATTATTGTTTGAAAATATTTTTGTTCATGTTCTTCTTTCTTCGCGTCCTCCATTGTTTTTCTTTTCTTTCAGAAAATGTTCTCATTCTCTTCTCATTTCTTCTTCCCTACAAATTACCACCACCGCCTCCGGTCATAATTAGGATTTTAGATACGAAGTTTTTCACTGTCGCTGTCGCATCCTACTGTCGTTTTCATATCTTTTTCTTCCATTGTTGAAGCTCTACTTGGCCATCTCCATTGGTCTATTGTCGTGTTACTATGTTGCAAGACCACTCTAGTCTGTGTCATGCAACTTCACCCATGCTAAATTTTCGCTCAAGCTCCTTTAATCACTGGTCACCAAGTTGCATTGATAAAATTATTAAATCTATCTTCACTCTTTTTACACAACCAAAACAAAAATTCATTTGATCTCTTTCGCTCTCGATCTGAGTGTTTTTTTTACTCTTTCGTTAAATCTGCAAAGTCTTCTTCCCAATATGCCATTATTATTCTTTACACATTCCTTCTTTTAACGAATATAGGTGTATTTGGGGTCCATGATCGAAGACGAGAGCATGAATATTTGGAAATAAACATAAATAATTATCACTGATGTTTTGAAACTTTTTTTTGATATTAGATCACTTGTTCCAAAACCAATATATTTTTGACATATTACATTAGCATATATTAGATTGGTTATGAAATCGATCTAATATGTGTTCCAAAATCGATTTGTATTAGTGCCATGTTGAGCTAAATAAACACATTTAGATAAGTAGAGTCATACTTACATCAAACTGAGTCAAGTCAAGTTTGCATTGAGACGAGTTCAGTTAGCCTCACATTTGACCAAGTTGTATGAATCCACCTTCAACCAAGTTTAGTCTAGACCAACTCAATTTGAGTTAGGCTTATCTTGAGGTTAATCAAGACAAGTTTATCTAAAGATTGAATTAAGATAAACTCATCTCAAGATTAAGTCGAATCAGACTTATGTTGAATTGAATCAAGTCTTAATTAAATTAATTTGATTTCACTTCCTCTGTAATTGAATTGAGTAATAATCATATCAATCTAAGTATTTAGCTTAGTCAACCGAAACTCATTTTAATTTAGACTTAAACAAAATGTTTTCAAGATTGGATCCACATCCAACAATGCAAGTCAAACAAAGTTAAATTATGTTTACAATTTAAAATATTTTAATAACTTACATAATTCTAAAAACTATATAAAAATTAATTAAAGTATTAGAGTAGATCAACCTCGTTTTAATCTTCATCCTGACCCAATTTAAATAAAATTTTGATATTTGAATTTTTTTTTCAACTCGTTTATTTAGTAATTAAAATATCATTTTAAAAATATATAGGAATGGACCCATGTGCCATGAATAAATTGAGATATCTAAGTACACTTATTTATAATAATAATAATAACAATAGAAAAAATGAAAATAAATAATAATAGTAACATTCAAATTACTAAAGCATACAAATTTGTTGGGGTTAAATATGTTTTTAGTCCCTAAACTATTGGCCGTTTCTGGTTTTCGTCCCTCTTCCAAAGTAAGGTACAATTTGGTCCTCATTCTTTAGAAAAACGTTCGTTTTAGTCCTCAAAATTTTGTTTTTAGTTCTCGTTTTAGTCCTCAAAACGTTCGTTTTTTCGACTAAAACGAACGTTTTTTAAAGATTGAGGACTAAATTGTACCTTACTTTGGAAGAGGGACGAAAACCAAAAACGGCCAATAGTTTAGGGACTAAAAACATATTTAACCCAATTTGTTGCAGTGTTAAAAGTTACAAATAGATTCGCCCGAACCGCAGGGAAGAAGATAAGGAGAAACTGTGACATCAGTGACGAGGCAAATAGCATATTTAGAAAAAATTATCAAAAACATTTGTAAAGAAAACACAATAAATTAAAATTAAGCTGTATATAAAACTATTTGATATATTTTTAAAATCTAATTTTTAACTTATACACAATAACTAGTTTTAGTTTATATCAGTTTTGTTTTTATTTTCCTTTTTAATAAGAATTTCTGGAAAAATAATTTAAACATTGGATATCCATTGCGAAGAGTAGGGGAGTGTTTGATCCCCGCAAGAATTTCTTTTTTGGTTTCTCTGTTGCTTTACGAAAATAACAACTTTATTTTCTTTGGCTTGCGTTAATGATCAAAATTTCTGCTCTGATCTTTATCTGAACTATGAATCATAAATTTGACAAAAAGGAAAAAGGGAAGAAATATTCCATTATCCATGATGCTACTGCGTTTGATTTGTGAAAAAATGGAAAACCAGAGAGATCTGTTTAATTATTTAATAACACTATTTATTTTTCACTAAAAAATATGTAAAAATTAATATATTTCTTTTCTTTTTCTATCAGCTATACTCTACTTTCCCTTCAATTTTTCTCTAATAAAAAAAAAATCGTTCAGTGTAAAGGAGAACCAAAAAAATGGTCTTTCAAGTTATTACGCAATTAAACGAATTAATATACCTTATTTTATTGAATTCAATTGAAACAATTTTAATTGATGTAGGGTTTTGAGTGTGATCAACAATAATTGATGTAGAAATAATCATGACATATATCTTTCTATCCATAGGTTGCAGAAACCAAAACCATTTATTATGAAAATGATAGAAAAATATAAGAGATCCAAGAGATAGGTACACCCAATCTATGCGTATCACAAATACTCTAAATACACCATTTCTGATAAACAAAAACTTATCTTAAAAAATCATTAAATATCAATATATATGTATATAATTTCTTTTGGTGCATATAATTTTTTTCAATTTTATATTTTAAATTATCGTATTTAAATTTATTTTATGTTTTATTCTTTTAAATGATTGTTTATTTAAATTTAATTATTTGTTCAATTGAATTAATTACTTATAATAAAAATAAGGAAGACACGTTTTCATATATCTTTTTACTTAGTATATATAATAAAGATAAAAATATAATTTTAATTAAAAAATAATAAAATATATGTTTTAATTGCATCAAATAAAATCCATATTGATGTGAAATTTCTCTTTTAACAAATTTTTTTAAATTATATTGATAAATATAAAAATAATATTTTGAGGTAATCTTCACTAAAAAAAAGTGATTTTTTTTTCATAAACTCTATGTTGCATGACCTCCTCAAACTTGGAGGCCAATAGTTGTTCTAGATAATATTAGTAAGGTACATTCTTAATATTTCGGGTTTGTACTATGATATGTGTTAACCAAACAATCAAATAATTGTGCACTAATTTAAGAAATTCACTTTAATTTGTGGAGTAAAATGTCACACTACAAATAATATATATATACACACACACACACACGATCTTTATATATAATTTTATTAATTATTAATTTAATGATCAAGTTTATCCATAATTGAGAATAAAACGTACGTGTATATATTCAACTACAATAATCATGTAGATATAGGACAACTACAGATATATTTTTGAAATACAAGTATGAAAACAAATACTGTAATATCTTATCCAGACCCACTTTTTCTTATTATTACATTCTTTTACGTGATTTAATTGTAATTTGAGAACTTGTTGAGAGACAACAAATTATGGTGTGTTACTTTATTTTATAAAACTTAAGTGCTACGTTGATTCTTCTTTCTTAAGTGATGACTTTGAAATGTTTATATTTGTGGTGATTGTGATGTAAAACATAACTGATAGAAGGTTCATACAGTAAAGATATAGAAATTAGTATGAGTAATGATGATTTTTAAATATAACGCTCTATTGTGTTATTAATAAAATTTCAAAAGTATAAATAAATTTTTTATTAACTAAGTTTTATATTATAAAAATCATCATTTTTTTCTAAAATTATTTTTTATCTTTTTTTAGAATTTTAATTTCATTTTTCAATCTTTTTGAATATCAAAAGATATATAATTAATCTTAGAAAAGAACTCTACGTATTCATCCAATAAAAATAAAAATAAAAATAAAGACTAAAACAAATTGATTTTTTATTCTTTTTTAGGTCAATTTGCATGTTGAGTCGAATGTGGATTGAGATTCAAAATAACTCAGAATTTTTGTGTGCCTATAATCATAAAAGTATGCTTAGATTTCTAATTCTATAGTTAAATTGTCTTGTGAAAAAGTAGAGTTCTAAAGAGCAACTTCGAGTTAAAGCTAAGAAAAAGGAAACTAGTATCAATTATTGATTGTTGTACTTGTTAGATTGTAAGTTCATATTGGATTAGATTGTATGATTGATTTGGTTTTAGTTGCTTGATTGATCTAACTTGTGAAGAACTATGTTGAATGAATTTATGGTGAATGAGAAATGTTAAATTGAATGTGTAAAGTTGTTTAAAATTGAGCAACTGGCTTCTAATTATTACACTTTAAAATTGATTTGGTACTAGTTAGAATTTATAAAAGGGATGAAAGTACCAATTAGAGTTGTTTCTATCCCCATTGTGACATTATTAGAGTTAATCACCATATATTTGATGTATTGTTCTTTTTAGGGCTTTGTCTTTTACAGTATTGACCTTAAAAAGTGCTTATGAGGGTGGAAGGAGGAAATAGTACTTAAATTGTCTTAGCCATCGACTATTAAGCGATGTTGGATTATTGGGTGTGATAGGAACATAAGGCCCCGATCAAGGTCTAAGGAGAAAGACTGGTCATCCTTAACCGATGGTTCGTTTGAGAACCTCGTTATCAGTCCCACGGTGAGCGATAAATGATCTTACGGGTTCTTGAATATGAATTTGTGTAAGGTGACAAGATCCTAGCGATGCCTCAAATGTTCTTAATAGTTGAAATGTGATTCCTTGTTTCTTAAAAAGTCCACATGTAAAAGACTCTCTAACACTTAAATCAGTAAAAGAGTTTAGAATCTACATGAGTCGTGAACCTATGTTCTCGTTTGAATAGTATTTATCTTAAATATATAATAATAATATCATTATGATAATATTATATAATATTAATAATAATATTATTATTAATAAATGTAATAATACTAATAACATTAATAATATATAATTATAATAATATATTATAATAGTAAAAATATAGAATATATAATAATAGTAATAATAACATATAACAATACAAATAATAATACTAATAATAATACTAATAATAATAGCAACAAAAATATATAATATTATTATAACAATAATAATATATAATTATAATAATATATGATAATAGTAATAATATATAATAATAGTAATAATATGTATTAATAATAATTTATAACAAAACAAATAATAATACCAATAATATTAATTATGAAAACATTATTAATAATAGTAGTAATAATAATATGTAATATTATAATAATAATATATAATTATAATAATATATGATGATAGTAATGATATATAATAATAGTAATATTAATAATATATAATATTTTATAACTATAGAGGATATACTTTTTCTGTCTTTTTTTTTCTTTCTAATTTTATCCTATTAATTACTAGTTTTTAAATTTAAACAATAATTCATAATAAAAACTAATTTTTAATTTTATAAATTTAGTAAATACTTCTTTTAATTCCAAATAATCAGTCATTATAAACTAATTATTTACACTTTTATCAAACACTTTTCAAATTTAAATAATTATTCATAATAAAAAATTATTTATATAATATTTTTTATTTCAATAACTAAAATTTATTTCATCTATAGTTACCTATAATTATATAGACATTTTATTTTTCTAATTTTATCCTTTTAATTATTACTTTTAAAATTTAAATAATTTGTATATACACACACACAAGTGCCATATTGTGTTTGTAGTGATAACATAGTGTATAATAATAATAATAATCTGAGTAGTATTTTTGTAAATTGAGAAATGTAATGGAGGTATTTATTAGTAACATTTTTGTCTATCAAGAAAAGTGGTAAGAATATTTTAGTAAATAAAATAGTTGTTGGGATATGAAATGATAAAAAAAAAATCAAGAAAGAATAGGTGTCAAAATTATAAGTGGGAGTTAATGAGTAATATCATTGGAAAGTTTTCATGTATGTTAGAAGATTGCAAAACTAAAATCATCCAAAATTAACATTATAAATACTCATTCTAATCCATTCTAAATAACTTACCTAGTAAATGCTGACTCAAAAATACTTTCATTTTACCATTGTATAATAAAAAGTAGAAAGAGCAAACAATGATTATGGCCATCCATAGAGAATTTACACGATCCATGAGTTAACTTATACATGGGTTCGAAACTGAAAGCAACTCCTGAAACATCTCAACCATTAGCTCCCTATCTGCATGTTGTAAAAAATTATTCATTTCATCCTTCATATCATGTACCTTACCAAATTCAAATAATAACACAAAACACCCTTTCTTTAACTTGAGCAATTGATATAACCAAGCCTCATTTAGCATCTCAAGAACATTTCTTGAGTGAAGACCTTCCACAAGGCTTTCCTCACAGATGTCTTTGAGACCACCAATGTCATATTTATTAGCAGCTCCAAGTAATGCAAGCCGGTGTTCCAAGAAATCTTTTTTCTTGATTGTTCCATACAAGAAACTAAGAAGCGCCGTGCAGGATTCAAGTGACATGTCTTCTATATGGATTGTAGAAGACTCTTTTTCCTTCAGGTTGTGATGAAACATGCTCTGGAACACTGGAGAACTTGCTGAGAGAACTGCCTTATGAGCTCTCAATGAGCCATCAGCAGTGATGATGGTTAGGTCTGCATGTATAGCCTCGTCAAGCATGCGAGAGAGGCCACGAATACTGCTACTTTGGGATGCGATGGATTGCACATTTTCATCAGGTGGCCATACAGAACTAGTTTCTTCTCCCTATGTTCGAAAGAAAAGATCATAGGTTAAGCAGCAACAATCTGAAACTAGTTTAGAATGATCAGGAGACAATTCAATCCATTGGTAGTGCAATATGGCTGAGCAAGTAACTCAAACCAAATTCATGTCACAGGTTATATTTATAGAGATGTGCTCACCATACACTTATTTTTCTTCTAATATACTCTCAATTTTTAGTTAAAAAAAATTTAACTGCCAGGATAAAAATTCAAATATTCGATTTCAAATACTTGAGATGTTTGTATTCAAAGATATGGTTCTTGATATGAGAAGACGTAGCAGCCTAAGGAAGGTTTTACCAAATTTGTCAAGAAAAACTAGTAATCGAAGGTTTCATAAGTTTGTGTAGAAAACTTATAACTGTGGATTTTTCAGGTCGGTCCAAAAATATTGTAATGTTATTTGAAATCATGAACAAATATGAAAAGTTTCGTGGATTCAGGCATGAGGTGTCAAAACAAGCTAATCTTGTGTTCCATCGCTATATTCTATTCTCTAATGTTGTTTGATCCTCATTGTTATGTGTGATGAGGGATTTGTGTTAAACAAAATCTTAACCACGAAAAAAAGTGTTTAAAAGAATGTCAGAAAGTTAAACAGGTAAATAGTTAAAGATGAAAATAGTATATCCTAAAGAAAATACATAGTATTTAGCACCTCCATAACATATAAATATAAAATATAATCATGTATAGAAACTTACATTTATCTTCAGGTCTAGAAACTCAACATCAATGATGTAGCGACCAACAAAAGTTGTTTCCACAGACCAGACAAAGTCATCATGTGACCTGAGCAGCTTTTCTTGAACTGCAGCATTCCATTATATAATATCAAATTTAAAACTGCTACAGGTAATTGCAATTTCAGCTTCGTATTCCCAAATTGAGTTGCAAAATGCAAATCAAAATATGAAATCATCTCCATTTCGTCTTGGCAAATAAAGAGGTGAAGACAAGGAGGTCGTGTCATAAGGCTCAGAACTTCAGGTATAAATGAAAACAAGGCCCTACTGATAAATAAACAGAGATTTGAAAACTCTGGTTGAGTTGAATTTAAGGGGCATGACAGGATGGGCATAAATTTTCTTTAAGTGTTAAATTTGTGAAAAGAAAAACACAATTTTGTTGAAACTTCTCAAATTTGGAAAATCAAAACTAACAACTATCTCTTGTTGATCCTGTACCTAGTTATAACAACCTTGCCCCAAGACTATGGTGTAGTTATTGTTAATCACTCAATTACTCTACTTCCTTACTAAACTAATCTGGCCCTGATGGGAGAATCAGAGAATTTGCCAAACAACTTAAACAATTTATCTCTGTAAAAGTAACCAGAGGACAATGCACCCATTAACCACTTATTACCACTCGCCCCTCTCTTTTGGGAAGCAGTCCCCAATTACAGTCACTCAGTAGTGAATGAAACTTAGTTTCCTAATTTCATACATTAGCCAATTCTTCACCAATGGCCAAAAGCAACACTGACAATGAAAAAGTAAGGTTTGCTAAGAGGGAATGAACATAAAAGATGTTAATGCATAGTATTGGTACCAGGGGAAATATGAAAGCTGCGAGATGAGCCAGCATTGGAGACTCGAAGAATGAATCGAGCAAACGGTGGTTGATTCTTAGAAACCGTAGAAGGTTCCGGAAAAAGATGTATGAAGAAGTACTTATTCCTCACAATTGAAAAGTACCTGGTGAAGTTCGAAGTGAAAATCTCAACCCAAACTCATTCAGTTCAAATACAAGACACACGCACACAGACTCACCAGTTCCAGATTCCGACCTTGAAAGGGTCAGATTTTTTGTAGGAAGAAAGTCCAAAGTTGTCGATTTTCCACTGGGCTAATCTCCCAAGCGTCTCCACCTTATCGCCCATGTCTTTCTTTCTTCTTCTTCTTCTTCTTATTTAGCTTATGGATGATATCACAATTTCACAAACACCTAACCTACAATTAGAACAAAGTCATTTTGACTTCCCCACTAATCTCACATATATAAATTCTCAGGTAACGTAACATCTTCTTAAAAAGTCTTCAAAAATGAAAACATCAAATACTTTTTCTGGTCGCATTGAATGTCTTTCCTGGAAATTAAGTTTTATTAATGAATGCACTAATTTTGAGTAATATTTAATTAAAATATATTGAATTTCTATGGAATATTTCATTATTATCATTATTGTAATGAGTTAAATAACAATTTAATACACAGATTAAACTACTGGGTTTATTTTAATAATATCTGATAGAATAAATGAATAATTTAATTTAGAAATAAAGTAATGTATTAAGTTTGAGTAAAAATTGATTATACGTGGTATACTTTCGGCAAAACTTATCCGCGATGCAAGTTCTAAATTTATGTTAATAAACATAGATTAAAAATATTTTTTATTAAAAATAAAACAAAAGCGATTTATTCCATGTAAACAAGAATACGTGTTGATTAGAACGGGATATAGTACTCATATAATAACAATTAATTAAGTTTTAATTAATTAATTAATTTATTAAATATTTATTACAAATATTTATTTTACTAAGTATTTATTTTGTATTTAAATTTTTATATTCTTTAATTATATATTTAAAGTTTAATTTTAGCTTAAATACTAATTTATTCATATTTTCAATAAGTTTATTCAATTTAGTTTTAACATTTTTTTTAATTTGATCTTAATTTCTATCCATTTCATGTTAGTTTGTAATTTCTTTAGGTTTTCTTTTTAATTTAAAAAAAATGTTTACATAAGTCAGTATTAAGTCAACAATATATTGTTTTATATTTAATTTAATTTTATATTTATTATTTTTGTTCAATTTAATCTTAATTTTTAAAAATAAAATAATTTTATTTTTTTCTATATTAAAATCAAACTTAATTTTTATATATTTTTATTAAATATTTTTGTTTAAAAATGAAAACTAATACCATTAATTTAAAATTTTGAGGATAAAAGTTTAAAATTTTAAACCGTTAGCTTTTACTTTTAAAATTTTCATTCTAATTTTAAACTAACTATAACCTTATTTTAAAATATATAATAAAAATGTTAGTTTTAATAAAAAAAAATATCAATATAACAATTATATAAAAAATAAATTTAATTTCAATTTAATAAAACACAAAATCACTCAATTTGAAATTAAATTGAAATCAAATAAATATATAGAAATCAAATTTAATATAAAATATGATATGACATGAGATATTAACACATGAATATTTCTTTAAATTAAAATAATATCTTTTTAAATAAAATAAAAAACAAAAAAGAAACTACAAACTGACATGTGATAGTCAGTTCGTCAATTATTTAAATTAGATATTAACAAAAAGAATTGAAAAAAATATATTAAAAATAAATTAATAAACTAAAAAATTGAAATTAAATTAGTATTTAAGTTTCTATTTTTTAGAAGTGACGAATCTTAATATATTATGCATGATCATCACATATATGTTTGTACAGGAAAAAAAAAGAATAAATTAATTAAGTTTTTAATTTGAATTATTTTTGTTTTCGATCAGAAAAAAAAACATTGAACCTATGAGGTGGAAAAGAGGGTTGGAAAATTGAGCAAATTACATAGAAGCATATTTCTTTTTTCTCTTAACAAAAATAGGCTTAAGAGAAAAAAACGATAAACGTTGTAAAATCCACGATGACAAAAAGAATTTAAAAATAAAGAGGAAGAGTCACCATTCTAATTTAAAAAAAAATACGTGTACAAAATTAATTTAATTTTTAAATATTTTAATATAGAAATTAGAGTGTTTAACATATAATAAAACAAATATTCTAAAAAAATGTTAAAACAAATATCCTAAGTTAATTACTATTAGGAGTTAATATAATAATAATAATCAACAAAAAGGTATTTTAAAAATTTTTAATTATCAAGCTATGGTCTTCAATATAATTGTATTTATAAAATTGTTTTGTAAAGTCTTTTTCTACTCCACGAACTTACTCAAAATTCATTTTCCAAGCATCCTTGTTTTCTATCGAACGATGAAGTGTTCGTAGAAGATTCTCCAACATTCAAGTTGGTGTTCTGGGTCAAAGTTGAATTAATGCAAATGTGAAGTTAAATTATGATTAAAATAATATTTACATAGGTGTTTTGCTAACATGGACTCTCACTTAAATAAGACTCAATTATGAGTTTATTGGCCCACAAGACCAATGTCCAGCTTACTTATGACGACCTGACATGGTACTCGGTATTCAGTAGATAGTTTATCCATTACAAAATATTTAGTAATTATCGAGTGAGTTCTACTGACCACAAAACACTTGGTATCTGGTATCTAGTTAACTAATAATTTTAAGATTGTAGTTGATAGAACCGAAAATCATCGACCACATACAATATATCAGTCCCCAATTTTTTATGTCTTGAAGGCATGCAAAGAATGTCAATAGCCAGTCTACAGTTGAGTTACAGGAATATGGCGCTAGAATTCAGTAGTCGACGTGTGTGATTTTGCAAAGAAATTTTGTTATCTTTAATCATGACTCTATGTGTATAATAGTCCAGCCTCAAGAAGTGTAACGATGAAGAGGTCTGAATGATGAGATGTTAGGAGATGTGAATGATGGGAGTAAGCATGGTATAGAAATAGAGGCAATAGATTAGGAAGTGTTATCAGAGTTCCAGAATGCCTTGGAGGAGAAGGATCAGTGTAGAATTTGAAGTGTTGCATTCAATGAGCCGTTTCGTGGGTTGTTTTGGGATGAGTTTAGTCCATTAGGTCAGAAGGTGAACCGTCACCAACACCTTATAAATAAGAGGTGAGGTTGCCCATAGTTTGCCACCAAGTTTCTTCGAGAGCTTTCATATTGTTCATGATTATGTGAGAAGTGCATTGCAATTGAGATCAAGTATTCATCCAAGACATGTCAGAATCAAATGCGTTGACAATCGAGTGTCAGTACCATTAGATGTCACATCCTCCTTAAGGCTAGAAATAAGCATGAAGATAATTATAGAGAATAAGATTCATCTCTTATATAAACATGTTGAGTCCAAATGAAAAAGAAGAGAGGAGTATGATTGGATGAATCTCGAGATCAAAATACAATAATCTAATTTTAGATGGGCTCATATTTTGAACTCATGGCGACAGAACATCTATATATTCGATCGAAAAGTGTATTTGTCACCCAATAAAAATTACGAGGACAAATTCTTTTATGTGTACAGGACAGTATCTCCTATTACTCAACTTAATGCGAACATAAAAATTTTAATTATAAAAAATTTAAGATTCATCATTACATATGGAAATATTTAGAAAAGAAATGTTTAAAAAAATAGTTTATGCGTACATATATTTAACTCCTAATTCATATACTACTTACAATTACTATCACAGGATATAATTTAAGTGAAGATTACCCATGGCTCCGCGCCCACCTCATCCATATATCAAATTTTATATAGCTATAAAAAATACGAAATGTCTCGTCATGCATTAATATTAGGCAATTGTACTTTTGCCATTGCATCTAAATGAAATCTTGCAATTATGTTGTAAAAATTGGATTTATACTTGGAGTGCATGTATTTATATAAAAATAAGATTACAAGATCGAGGACAACACACAAATTCACATTTTTGGATTATTTACAGTTATCTTACTAAACAAATATGAAAACTCTTTTTTCTCTTTCAAATTGAGTGTTGATAATAAAAGAAGATAATAATTCACTGTATTTTTAATGTCGAACCAATCAAAGGTGAGAAGGAAAAATCATAAGTTAGCATGACAACTCCACTATATAAAAGTAGAATTACAAAATAATTTCTCTTATAAAAAAGATAACAAACAAACTCATGACTTACAACTATCTCACTAAGAAATGATTAAAACTCTCTTTTCTCTTTCAAAACTCACAGAGTCGAGGTTTCTAGATGAAGAATGATATGGATATTAATGTTCTTTAACTTTTCAAAGATAAACATAAATTTCTTCAAGAGTAAAAAAAAATAATTTTAAGACCTTAAAATAATCCATTTATTAATTTTATGTATAGAAATTACATCCCTTAATTAAAGAGAGATGTATTTCTAACTGATTGATGGTTAATCCTCAAACAAGAATCAAATAAAGATTTATATGCAGAATATTCTCTAACACTAAGTGAAAACATGATATTATATATAAGTATATAAGAATTCCAATAAAATTGTGTTATATTTATAAATTTGTTTTGGACTAGGTCTTATATGTATAGACAAAAATATATTTTGTATTATATTATTTATCATTTAATAAGTTATTATCATATATATATATCATATTGTTTTATATTTTTCATGTAGAAACACAAAATGCAAACAAAGTAAAATTCATGACTTTAACAAACTTAACAAATACAAATTTAATTGAAAAATATAAAATTTTGAATTCTCAATTAAATATTTTATAATAAAGATTCAATTAAAAATACAAAAATTTAGAAGAGAATTAAAACTTATAATAATATAATATTTTATAATTAATTTTTCAGTATGTTATTTTATATTTAATAACCATTTATTTGGGAAGTTGACTTATAGTTTATTTGTGAATAATCTAGTTAATTAATTTAAAATGTAAAAGAAAAACACTTAAAATAATAACATTTTACATGCGGTTAAAAAAAGGAGTTTTTACCTTTTGTTTTCCTTATTTTATGTGAAAAACTAACCTAACCAAACCATATCACTCTCATACATATATAATTATCTCAAAAAGGATTAAAATTCGTTGATTAACTCAGTTCATCACAAGTTTAAATCAGGTTGAATTTAAAATAAATGTAAATTCCGACACGAACCAAAATTGAACTCAATCCACTAAAATTCCAACTCATCCGGATTGAACCACCGATGAGTTGGATTGGCTCACCAACCTACCCATAAATTTTAAATTATGTTAAAAATGAAAATTATAAACTTAAACCCTCACACGTCGTAGATTTATCCATTTAAGACTCTGATATTATAGATGGATAAATGACAATAATGATTTGATGTTAAATAATAATTTGTTTTGTAATTTTGTATTTTTGGATTGATTTGAAGTTTAACACAATTTTGAATTTCATTGCATTTTTATTTTTATTTTGGATTGTACGTGAAATTTAACATAATTTTGAATTGTATTTGGATTAAACTTTATTTATTTTAAATACTTTTTTTTTGGATTGAAGAAAAAAAATTATAATTAAACGATAATTCATTTAATCCACTAATTCTGGGATTCAAATTTTTTTAACTCACTAATAAGTAAATTGAGTTTTATTGACTCAATAAGTGATCAATTCATGGTGAACAGGGTCTGATAGCTCGTTTTAATAACACTTTGTGAAACGTTGACTATATTTGAAATAATTACATGTAAATTGATATTTTAAAATTTCTATAATATATATAATCAATCAAATTTAATATAAAATATATTAAAAAGAGTAACTTTATCCAAAGTTACCTGTACAGTTACTTAATTTTCGTCTTTCTATATATTATTATTATTTTATGGATGTCTTATTAATATAATAGTAGCTATATGCTTTTAACATTTTCTTAATACATTTTATTTTACTATTAGATAAAGTTGTATACTTAACCGAAGGTGAATATAATTTTGATTTAATATTATTTTTTGTTTAATTATTCAATAACTAAAAATATTAAAATTTTATTCATAAAAGAGTTAGTTGCTTTCAATTATTTCTTATGAAACATGGTATGTGGAAAGAAAAGTTGTGGATACTTGCTTTGTAAGGAAGGATATTAAAGCATGTTTCTTTCCATCCTCTCGTCTTTCTTTTTTCTTTATTAAAAGTGAAGAGAGCATTTGCCTTTTCAAAAGCTCAATATGCCGCAAATGCACCGCCCATAATCAATTCATCACCGCTTTAAATTTTTTTATCCCAAAATTTTTAAGGATGGGTTAATTTAATTAATGAAATATAGGAAAACAAAATACTCACTACTTCAATATCTCAACAGTTAGAGGGTTAATTTAATTATAAATTTCTAACACTAAATAGAGCATTGCCCGAACAGCACTACTCTTGTTAGCTTTTACATCACTATTGTTGTCAGAGCTATATATGAACTAATTGAACTCAATCATTGTTTAAAGAGACACCTTTGTCTGTTTCACTTTTCCAAGTTGTGCAATGAGAACTTACCACTTTAACACACGAGTCATATATGCCCTGACAAGTTTCAAATTACGAGCACTACATTAAATTAAAATACTTCTAACTTTTCTTTTCTCTTTACTTTTCTCACCCCGTTACTCTAGAGCATCAATCATATTAATCAATTATCTTTTATTTCTTTATATCATATCGCACTTTATCATTTTGTTACATACATAAAAGTAGCTTAAAAAAAACAGAAAGGAGAAAGTGGTGAATAAAGTGATTTGGTTGATTGAACTATTGAACTGTTTTAGTCATTTGTTATTTTACTTTCTTTTCTCGTCTACTTATTTCCATTATCTATTTCTTCGATTCTATCAAAGACTTTTGGGTGTTCAATTATGTTTCTCCTAAATAAAAATTATGTAAACAATTTTTATAAAGTGTTTTTAAAGCATTTATTCTAATATCAAAATTGGATACCAAGTAGATTCTCTTGTAAAGGGACCAAAGGGTCTAATACAAAAGTGTGATCCTGAAGGCATTATTTATCTGTTAGCATGCATATTTTTCTTTTCTTCATTAACTTATTCCTATTTTGAATTTACGTTAAGCTTAAGAGTTTTCATATAGGAACCCCTAAAAATAATAAATAACAGGAATTAGAGCATTTAAACTTTTGCAGTAGCTGCCTTGTCACTGTTATGTGTATTTCCTTTGCGCTTCATGTTCCCATGGCAGCAAGTCTTCCTAAACCCAGACAAGCAGTACTGACGGGGCTTTATACTTCTAATTTATCACCAATTCCTCTACCAACATGTCTTACACAATTTATTTATAGCTTTATAACAACATATTTTCAACAACCGAATCCATGATTTGCTAAAAACAACAATTATTCCCGTTATGCAGGTGCATAAATAAAGGGATGATTCTGCAAAACGAACCAAATCAATCTCATCACGACATTGCTACACATAGATACAAATATACAAATTTAGTGACTTCAAGTTGTGTATTATTTACAAATAAGCCAATTCTATTCTGAGGCATCCTAACAATTCAACCCGGCACAAAATAATCCATTTTCTCCACCGGAAGATTCAAAACAGATGTCTCCACCTGCACAAAAGTGGGGAAAATTAAGGAGTATTCAAATTTCAGAAAGATGACTGATTAGAACATGTGAAACAATAAGCCAAATAATCTCTTTTGATAATTAATAGTTGGCTTTTCTTGTGAAACAATAAGCCAGAATGTCAACATGCTCCTCGATAAACAAGAGAGAAAAATCATTTGAAAAATATGTGAAACAAATATGAGTAATATTAATGCCATCCAATACCACCTATGTATATGCTAGTAGCTAATAGATGCTCCTGACCGCATTTTCATCTTTCTCAACAATGTTAAGCTACGAAACTTCCATTATAGTAACTTCCTACTCAATTGACTAAAATACAAAATGAATGAACTTTGAACTTTATCGTTTTATTAAAAATATATCATAATATAACTTAGAATTTAGGGGATTTTATTGCTTTATAACGTTTGCGGCAATACTAGAAGTAACAAAAATCAATATGTAATTGTCACTGAATCCAGGGATCACTAAAATGTTTATTAATCAATTTAGTATCTGCTAGCCTATAAGTAAAGAGGATGACGTGAGAGAAAAATGTACCTCTTCAAAGGGAACAAAGACAAAGGGGGTCATGCCCCTCTTATGTGAGACAGCTGGTACATCTGGGTTGTGTGTTTCGTCATCCTGCCATCCTTCAACAACTCCAAGAATGTCCTCCTCAGGTACACTTGCCTCACTACTGTTTACACCACTAGTGACGAGTGACATCAAATCCATCCGATTGTTAGCCCCTGCTGTAGTTCCCCTTATCCTATACCGTACGCAACAGAAGCATATTGCAAAAGGAAAGTCCAATTCATACTTTCAGTAAAGATTAATTTCAAAAGAATAAGAATAAAGAAATTAGCATAATTTCTTTTTATCAAAATCCAAGCAAGTTTTACATGTTACAAAACTTCTCTTCCCTTTCTATATTCTGCTTTTCAGAATAGAACGGTTAAAACCAACGATCTTCAACAACTTTCAAGAGCCTGTGGGACATTTCAAAGTGATGTAACATAAAGACCAATTCTAATTATATTTTGGATTGATGATTTTATTCAACCTCTCATATGGTTTAAATAGGTTGAGAATTAATTATCTTACATGGGAAAGAATTCACCTACTGTAGAAGTAAGAAGGCACTTGTACCATTTTATAACTTATCCAGAATTTAACAGATCTAATTACTAAATCGTGATATCTTTTTGATGACAAATCATACCAAATTTTAGATAAATACTGGTATGTAATTTCAAAGTTAACAATGACTTTTATTTTAAAAATATATTATATGCTAAAATATATTCGCAAGATGAATTAGAAGGTAGCTTTTACATTGCATGGTACTTTGCAAACATAATGTACTTAATGGAAACATTTAATCTATTTGGAGAATAATGAAATTCACCGTCCATTAAATATTACGTGGTGTCACTTAGTCTTGGAGCAACTTGATCCCCACTCACTTTATGTTATATTATCTCTTCTATTTTATTGGTAGTGATAAAAACACATTCCTTTTTGTTTCTATGTGATCGATGTAGTCATCCTCACCAAGTGAGATAAGAACTCAAAAAATGAGTTTAGAATTAAACATAATCCCACAACATCAACTTGTAAAATGAGAACTATCCAAGTTTTATAAGCTCTATTTAAATCATATCTCTGGTTGATGTGAAATTGAACCATCACTCCTGAGGCTACAACTAATGCAAGCCTAAAAAGGCCACAACTAAGACTAGTTAATTAAGGTGGTCTTTCAACACACATAGAGCTACTAGCTTGGAGTGCGGAAAATACATAAAGGTGGCCCAACAAAGGACTAAGACTCCAATACCATTGTGAAGGGGAATCTAATTTCCTTGCTAAAAGCAACGTTCAATTAACTCCAATTTTGGATTATTAATCAATTGTATGACTAGGTTTTCTCTATTGCCTCTTTTCTAGTATCCCTTTTTATTGTCCATTATGTTGCTCAAAAGTCCTTGCTAATCAGCCAATATTTAATTATTAATCAATTGTATGACTAGGTTTTCTCTATTGCCTCTTTTCTAGTATCCCTTTTTATTGTCCATTATGTTGCTCAAAAGTCCACGTCATATGTCAGTGAACCAAGTTAAATTTACTTAAGACACAGGTGACAAATAGAATGGTTGGGATTTGAGCTTACTAGAGCTCATGTATAAAATATCCTTCCCTGTTTCAGCTCCCTTCACAAGCATAAACAACTATGCCTCCTTATTCTATGGTCCATGCTGAAAAGGATATTCTGCTTCCTAGCTTTATTCTGTTATCTGGCATGGGAGAAGGAAGAGAAATTTTTTGAGGCATCCATTGGATCAGTGAACTTCAAATCAAAACAACCTTTAACTTTAACTTATTACACTGGAAACATTTCTCTAAATTCAACACCTCATCCTCCACCGGTTGAAGATAATCTAGACAAATATTTGATCTATTTTCTAAAATTGCCAGAGTATAAATGGCCCATCAAATCCCAACCTAACAAGATGGGGAACGGGAAAGATTTAAATTCTGGTTCTTGATGTTAGCTTTACTGTTCAACAAGACATGTATGCTAATCAGGCAAACTCGTCAAATACCTTAAGCGTATCCTCAGAACAGTAGGCCGCATGCCTGGATATAAGACTGCAGCTTCAACCTGCCATGATAATAACAATTGCCAATGCCTCAAAATCCATAAAAAGAAATATAAATACTAATTTATGCAATAAATTTCCAATAAGAGAATGTCTACTCAGATCTTTAAACAATGAAGATTAAAGCAGAGGCAGATTTATCCGGAATAAATCAATTATATAATTTAACAGACATAAGAATATAACCTTGTCATCTGACAATGTGTAGTGGCCACCAAAAACACAGTCTGCTTTAGATGATCGAAAATTCATACACTTCACCACCTCCTTGATCTTCATTGATGAATTCTACATAAAAAAAATAAAAATTCCCAACAATCAGATAGAAGAAAATATATACATTAAATGGATTCAGTCATTACTGAATTATAACCTTGTAAAGGAATCGCCCAGATGGAAAAAATCTCATGTACCGAAAATAGCAGACCTGCAGAACATAGAGAAAATTTACATGCAAAAATTAAATAGGTAAATAAATGAAAAACTAAACAAGATTTTGCACAACTTGCTTTTACAATGTCTCTCACACATACACCGAAACTTGAGGACCAATATATATATAGAACCCACATTTTTATACACTTTTAAATGGTTCAGGGAATCATCCTAGATGCACTGCTTTGCTGCCAAAAAACAATTATTTCTTCTTTCTAAATTAAATTTTTCAAGTGAAAAAGAGGTATCAAGGAATATCCTGTATATTCAGATCAAGAAACCACCATTGCATAAAATAAATACATAAAACACACCTACCGGGGCAAGGTAATCAAAATTTTCATTAAAACCCTCCTGTATTGTGGATGAAACTAAAAGGACAATACAAACTTCAAAAGCATTCCATCATCCCAACCAAGGATAACAATAAACTCACCAGCCTTCTCCAACAATTATAATGGTTTATAAGTAGAAATATCCTATTAGATACTATAGAAGTAAACGGCCATAGTACTAAGGAGACTAGAAATAATACCCAAAGGCGCACCCCTATACTCAGGTTTTTCACACTCTCAAGAGGCTCTGACTGAAACGTTGTGGGTTACAACAATACAATTTCGTCAATGGGAATTATCATATGTCAATCACCAATAGAAACTGAAATTCGAAAAGTGATTTACTTGCCACTTGAATTTGTGTGACCAAGACAAATATCTTTCTTAAAGTCTTAAATCTAGAGGGACAACAAGAAGGGCTAGCAGCTATCCATCTAGTTTTTGAGGTTATCCGGACAGGAGATCAAAAGGTGTGATTTGCAGGTTCATAGACCTATCAAGTATATTACCGTAAAGGTCTTAAAGAACAAGGTTCATCACATGAAAATGCTAGGATTCCATATTGTATAGGATTTATAAATTCAGATACAATTTTACGGTTGCGAGTAACAAGGGTTTCTAACTCTTAAAAATCACTGAACACTGATGATGCTGGATTTCTAAATGACGAATACTAAGGTAAGGGCTGGCTGTTTGGTTTCTGTCTTTATTTTCAGTTGATAAGTTTTCATTTACAATGACAAAAATGTTATCTTGTATTCCTTTTCTTTCTTGTCTTCAAGTCTTAGGGAAAGAACTTGAAAACAGGATATGGAATGGAAACATAGTAACACTTCTGTAGTTATTAATGAAAATGTATGAACTGAGAATTAAAAAAGAAAATAAAGCAAATACCTTCTGATACTTACAAAATAACAGTCTACTACAAGCATCTTATTCCCCAAAATAAGATATTGAAAAAAAGTTGACAAAAACCCAGTTAACAACATGCTATTTAATGACACAGTAACAAATATTTAAAAAAGAAAAAGATAAAAAATGTCTATTGCTCAGCAATACAAGTAGATATTGATGCATACCACATGTACGGGATTAGTGATTTTCCACTCAGCAACTCCAGCTCGAATATAGGTATTTCTACTCACATAAAGACCTGAGTCATGAAAGCATGTTAAGACAACGAACCTAACTTAAAATGTAACATAAAAGGGATAGGAAAATAGAGTAAGTTTTGTTATAGCTTGAATTTAAAGTTCATTTTCTTATTTTTCTTCTTCTCTTTTGATCTTTGGTTGTGGAGGAGGGGAGGGTAATAAATGTGAATGCTAAGATGTCCCACATTGGTCAGGAATATGTCAGGATAGTCCTTATAAGGTTAGAGTAATCCTCTACCCCGACTTAGCTTTTGGGTTTCCAGTCTATTTCCAATATAAAACCATACCCGATCAAGTCTAAATGTTGGGTTACTTGCAAAATGTACTAGTGTGAACTTTATGCTCCAAATCTTCGTATTAGGAAAGGAAGGAGAGTTAAGATGTCAAGCATTGATTAGGGAAAAGGAATATGGCCAAAATACTCCTAATAGTGCTAGAACAATCCTTCCTTTTTAGAATAGCTTTAGGGCTAAGTTAGGCCAAGTCCATTTCTAATAATGAGAATAAAAAACTATAACCATCACACACCATTGCCAGTCAATATGAGGAGCAGAAAATAAAGTTATGCAATAAAAAACAGTTTTTCTTACCATCAGTCCGCAACCTTGGTCGTAACAGCCACATTTTCCGCCATGATCCATAATATTTTGATTGAAGTATCTTATAGTTTTCCACAATCCCAGATAGCTTCATAAAAGGGACTCCATAATCAGAAATGTGATTTTTAAGCAGTAGGAGTTCTATAGTCAAAAACCTTATTTTGAGTTTACCTGCCAAGCCTTCAAGCATGCATTGCGCCAAAATACAGGATTACGAATTGTGTACTTCCATTTTCGACACACACAAGCTGCCCTCCCCAAGTCATATGGAGTCATTCGAGTAAAGACCTATAAAATATATTCAGTAAAAATCTCAGCTTTTCTAGTAGACAAAGATAGACTTTTTAGAATATGAATTTCCGTGCGTATAATTTATTCAAAAATCGGAGAGAAAGACAAACAGTTTTCATAAATGTTTCAAACAAGTGAAAGAACTACGTCACTGATGTTCTAGTTCTTATTTTAAGTACAGTTCCTGAGCTCAAAGGTGACCATCGACAAGGCAAATCTACTATCAAGTTAGTTTTCAAAAGTGGTATTTTTGAGAGAGAGTGTGCGCGTGAGAGAGAAAGAGAGTGAGAAAACAATGAATTCGTAAACATGACCAAACTGTTCCACATCAAACATTTAGACCAGACACGACTGATCTTTGGTAGTAGCATACATCAGATAGTAACTAGTCCCATTGCCACTTTCACATAAAAAAACTTCCACTATCAAGAACCACCATTAAATCAGTGATAAAAAAATATAAAGTTGATAACGTGAAATACTTCAAAAAGCAGCTCATCAGGTAATGAGCGATGTATAAGTGCAGGATCCACGTAAGGCCTCCTACTTGCACTCCCAAATGGCGCAACAGGTCTAACATTAACTCCATAAAGATCTGGAACAAAATGCATAACAACAAAAATAAGTGAATTAGACCACCCAGTTATACAGAACAAACAAATGTCAACATTGTAACAGCGTGGAACATACCAAGCCATGGCCTCCTCGTAATAAAATAGTCAACGGTCTTCAACCTCAGAACCGACTCGAGTTCAGAGGAAACCGCCAACGCAAAATCTGTACAGAAGGAAAACACAAATTAACACTAAGAGTTTGATCACTCGTTCGTAAAAGAACCAGTCTCCTCACAGGAAATGAACTTCATTGTTCAGCTGAATAGCCAATCTTTAATTCTCAATTGACCAAAATTTCGAAAACACATACCAAAATTAAGAAAATACACGACAACAATGGATATTACAAAATTGATAAATAGGAATAATTAATTGTGTGGGAAGAGAAAATCCAAGTGTACCAGAACCAGAAGCCATGGATGAATGTGGCAGCAGAGCCAGGTTCCTTGGCGAATTTCTCAGGCAAATCGAGAAGAAAGACCAAAAGAGGGAACGTGGTTGGGTGACAATTGCAGAACAGAAGAACACACCTAAACGATGCCGTATCCACGTAGGCCAGGTACGTACTAAGCGCCCCAAAATTTATGGCGGGTCCATTTATATGAAGCCTGAAACTGACATGTTACAACCCATCCCATAGTATTTCTAATAAACAAATTATGTTTTATAATCGCGTCTAGATACATTGCTCAAGTTTTAAAAAGCAATTTCTGTAACTCTTTTATAAGTTATTATTTAAATATTTTCTATATTTTGTTATTATTCAAAAATTTTAAAATATGTATTTTATTCAGGAATTTATCTAATCATTAAATATTATTTAAATATTTTGAAACTCTTCTAACAATTTTGAACTTTTAAAAAGTTTATTTATATCAAATGTTATGCATTACCCATTTTATTAACTTATATAATTTTAAAATATTAACTTTGAATCAATTATTTTGGAAATTATATAAACTTTTTATAAAATCCTTTCCAATAAAAAATATCAAAATTGATATTTTTACTAAAAATACAAGCCGCTGAATTTCAACCCTATTGTTAAAATAGTTTAATTTATGTGTGCACACAAAAATTACTAGTGTTAATGAAAAATGCTAAATTTAATTTTTAAAATAAACAATATATTTTTTTCTGACTATTTTTATAAGATTATTTACAATATATTTGTACATTAAAATGGTTCTGTTAAATTACAAACTTATTATGCAGAATTGTAGTAGTGCTTATCTTTTTTCTTTTAAATTCAAAATACACAAATTATAGATAATGCATTTGGAACCACACAGCTTCAAATTGTAAATGGGTGTTGTGTCACGTGTGCCTTCGGCTTCTTGAGGCCCTATTTGTTCTTCTTTTTGTTGGATTTGGGCCTTTGGATAAATAATGAAGCCCAAACAGAAAATAGATACAAAAAAGTGCACACAAAAATATGTAAATGTAGGTATACGAGGTTGATTATGCAATTGTTAGAAATGGTAAAACATAAATTTATTGAAAACAATATTCACTATTTATAGATAATTTTATAATCAATATTTGAGAAAGAAATTAATTATGGTAATCAAACGTTAAAAACTCACTTCTACATAGATATGTCATTTTAACTCATTGGGTTGATTCTAACTTCATTTAAAACTAAGTTCCTTATATTTGGCTCATTCAAGAGGAGATTTTTCTGAATTTCCAACCCCAAAATCCATAGAAAGTGGATTGAGTTGAGATAGGGTGGAGCTGACCCCTGAAACTTCTCCCTACATGCATTCCTACACACATCAGAAAAACAAGTTATATACAGATATTTCAAACCTCAAATATACTTCTTGATGGCGCCAGTAACTTTTTTGTTAATTTATTTTATTACGTGGTTTGTTAATCTATCTTTTCCCTTGTTAATCCATCAATGAGTAAATTTTAGGTCTAGAAATCTCTGTATATAACTTGCTTTTCTGATATGTGCATGAATGCAAGTCCACATATGTGTAACTTTAATGAATGAGAAGGGAGGAGTTTCAAGGGCTCCACCCTATCTCAAATCTAACCCACTTTTTTGGGTTTTGGGAATGATAAAAACCTCTTCTTGAATGGACAAAATAATGAGAAACTTAGTTTTAAATGGAGTTAAAATCAATCCATAAAGTTTGAGTTAAAATGACAAATGTAACAATATCTTAGAAGTTTTTTTTTTCTAATTTTCTTGACCATGAACAAGGCTTTTTATTCATGTTTTCTTTAGTTTCATTTATTATTATACTAATCTATTGATTTATTTGGACATTCAAGTTAATTAGTATCCTATTTAGAGACTTGTTATTTAATGTTGGTTTACATGTGCACCTTATTATAGGGTAGTCTTAAGAAAAATTAAGGTCACAGAAAACTTTTAAATAAGTAAAATTTGATATTAAAAATATTTATATTAGTGTAAAAAATTTTAAACAATATTGATCAACAAAATTATTGCTAACACGGGTTTCAAATAATTATTATAATTAAAAATCAATCAAATTACAGTGTGAGCAGGTTTATGACAAATGATGTAATTTTTTTTAGATGTTGGGAGAAGTTAGTTATGACAGGTATAAAAGAAGTATAATTAAGATAGAACATGTTTCAGTCAGTTTTTTCATAAACTTTTAGAAGAAAATATTATTTAGAATCAATGTATATAACCTTATGTAGGACTTAAATGAATTGAACTTCCATTAAATTATTGAGGTTTTATTTTAAGGAAAAAAAAAGGACTAAATTCATTTCAAACATATAAGCCATTAAAATTGAATTGAACTATTTAAATTTAGAAAAAAAAATCTAAAAAATTCATTTTTTTCTCTTCCTGAACTGTCATTTTTCATTTTTAGTTTTCTCAAGTTTGTGGCCAATTAACAGGTAGCATCTTCTCATTTCTACATATATTTCTTATTCATCCATATAAAAAGAAAGTTTAATACATCATCTGGTCCCTACTTTATGGGGTTTGGTTCAAACTGATCCTACCTTTTGAAAAAGTTCAGTAAAATCCTATATTTTGTTTTAAAATGTTCAATACGGTCCTTTTCGTTGACGCCGTTAAAAACATAACGGTGCAGATGTCACTGTGACCAAACCTGAGTGAGTTGTTTTGTTTGATGGTTACGTGGCAATGTGAAGTGAAGTGAGCTGGTGAAAATATTTAAAAATAAAATAAAATGACGTAAGGTAGGTGGTAGGTTTAAGTTTGGGTTAAAGAAAATTACCCTTATCTAAGACTGATTTCGCTATTTCTGGGTTCAACATTGTGTTGCAAGTGGTGTTGTAATGAGGGTTGGCTGTTGATTCCTTGAAGATGAAATTGGAACAGCGTACGTATGTGAGGTAAGTGGTCCTAATATAAGCCTAATAACTTGATGTTGTTGTTGTTGTATTTGGGGGTTAGGGTTTAATTATATTTTGTTCCATTGACGATGATTTTGGGGGTATAAATTTGTTGGTTAAATATTGTATGTTGAATTTGTCAGAGCGGCTGCAGCGGAATGGTTAGCGTGGAATAACAAACCAAGAGGGGGGGGGGTGAATTGGTTCTTACTTAAAATCGTGTGCCTTAAAAATTTCTACTCAATTTAAACTTACTTAGCAATTAATAAAACAATTAAATAGAGTAAGGTAGAGAGAAATTTGCACAGATGATTTTATCCTGGTTCGGATCTTACCAATCCTACGTCCAGTCGCTTATCTCAAAACAAGATAAACACTTCACTAATCACAAAACTATTACAAACTACAATCACACAGATACAATTTGTAAAAGTTTAGAAGACACCTCTCTTGAAGCCACAAGAGATGAAACAACACCTCCTTTGAATCTTCACAAAGGATGAAACACTTCCTTCGAATACTTCACGAAGGATGATTCTCTTCCAGACACTTCCTCAGACACACCAAGGATGAACAAGCTATTCCTCTGTCACCGCAGTAGCACTTCAGGACTTTGCAGACAAGAGTTTCTTTAGCTTCAATAGAGTTCTCAAAGAGTTCAGAGATTTTTGCACAAGGGAAGAGTTGTTGTTGAGAGGAAAATGAGAGTCTATTTATAGACTCATCAAAGACTCTTCCATTTTTCGTTTTCAGCCTTTCTGACAGTGTTAATCGATTAGCTACAGTGGTTAATCGATTAACAACCCAACGGATACTTCAACGGCTCTAAAAACGGCTAGTTTTTCAAACGTTCACCTTGTTAATCGATTAACAGCCCTTGTTAATCGATTAACGCTAATCGATTAACACCCTCTGTTAATCGATTAGCACTGCACTGCTGGGCTTCTCCATGGCTCTCTGGAACAATCGATTAACAGCCCTTGTTAATCGATTAACGTTAATCGATTAACACCCTCTGTTAATCGATTAACACTGCACAGAATTTTGCTTATGATTGATTTTTTTACATCACTTTTGAATACATACATGAAACTACTAATTTTCCTATGTTCATACAATTATTACACAATATTTCAAGTCTACAAAGATCATTCTTGATTGTTCTTGACTTGATTTGGACATCATCAAAACTTCATCTTCATCATTTTGCTAACAATCTCCCCCTTTTTGATGATGATCAAAACCTTCTTGTTTTAAAGCTTTTGGTGGTAATCTGTATTTGAAATACAACTTAAGGAAGAAATAATTTGTTAGTGAACATAGAGATAATTTGAAGACTTTAAATATTTCTCCCCCTTTTTGATCATTATTGAAAAGTGATGTAGAAGTGCTCCCCCTAATTTGATTAGAAATTATACTCCCCCTTAATAAAAGCATGGATGCATAGAAAGAATAAGAAAAGACAACATACATTTTATTGAATATTAAGATGCAAGCATACAAGGAAATATAAAGAGCACACACTAATAAAAACATAGAAACATAAATTTCCTAGGGCTCATCATCGCTATCGGGTACATAGAGTTTTGCCAATTTGTCATCAATCTCCTTAAGATGATTATTAATTTCATCATATCTAAGAGCATGATAAGCCATCATATCATCCATTCGTGACTGTTGCATAGAAGCCATATCTGCAATTTGTCTAGATATACTCTCTAGACTATATTCTTGGGGAGGATGGGATGGTCCAGCAACATTGGTTGGATGAGGCATAGGTATATCTTCATCTTCTTCAGCTGATGCATCATCTTCTGGTGCAATATCATCTTCAGTACGGACAAACAGATTTCCTTGTCGTATAAAGCCCATTTGATGCAAAGCTGATTCCCCAATTTTATGACTTCTTAAGACGGAGAGATGTTTCTCTCCCGTAACATCAACTCCTTTATACACACATATTAAAGAAATAAGGAGGGGATATGGAAGATGACCTCTATCATACCTCTTTGCCCGGACAATAGTGTCGGAGATGAGATCTGCCCAATTGATTTTGATATTTTGAGTAATGGCAGACATGATCATGAGATCAATTTCAAAGCATTGGGCTAGGTTTGAGCCTCTTGGACACAACAACCATACAATAAGATAATGAAGAACCCTTTCTCCATTCTAAGATTTCCTACAAGAAGATATCGCCTATTTGGTAGAGGGTGTTGAGGGTTGCGCATGAAAGAACGATATGCCAAAATTTTGTTAAAATCACCAAAGTCATTTGGCACATGCATGGTATTTTCTAAGATGGGAAGATGAGCAACATTGGTCCAAATGTCATTATCCAGAATGATATCTATCCCTTTTACACGAGTGTAAACAATACCATTTTGGGATTTTAGATTGTAGTAGAATACTCTTACCAAATCTGGATAATAATGCCCTTGAAGTTGCATTAGATGCTGGACACCTTGCTCAATCAATTGCGGAGAAAATTGAAATTGATGTGTGGTAAACCAATTGAGATCTACAAATTTTTGACGAAGAATCTTGCGTTCTTTCCACATTTGTAGATATTCTTCATGCTTTCCATCATCGGAAATCCACCCATGAATATTTGGACCACGTGCAAGGGGTGTGCTTTCCGATCCATAGCTTCTTCTTCTTCTTCTTCTTGATGGTTCAGCCATGATAGCAAGAGATTTGAATTTTGAGAGAAGAAATGAAGTGAATTTGAGTTGTAGAGGGATGGGTAAAGTGAGTGGGTAAAAATGAGGGATGGTATGGGTTTAAATAGGCTGAGAAAAGACCCCCCAACGTTCAAAAATCAGAAAATGACCGTTTATAGCCGTTTATAACGACTAGATTTGGCAGAATTTACTGCCTGGAACGTATGTTAATCGATTAACACCCTCTGTTAATCGATTAACGTTAATCGATTAACACCCTCTGTTAATCGATTAACTGACGCTGATTTCCGAAAATCAGCAAATTTTGCTTCTTTTCAATTTTTAACATGTTTTCAATATCCCTAGGTCTCTTCTAAGTTCATAGAATCTATCTTTAGGCAATGCTTTGGTGAAAATATCAGCTAATTGATGTTGGGTATCAATATATTCTATTTCACAATCTCCTTTTTGCACATGATCTCTAAGAAAGTGATGCCTAATCTCAATGTGCTTGGTTCTAGAGTGCATTATGGGATTCTTTGTAAGGTTTATTGCGCTTGTGTTATCACACTTAAGTGGTATATGATCTAAATGAATGTCATAATCTTCTAGTTGCTGTTTCATCCATAAAATTTGCGCACAGCAATTTCCCGCAGCAATATATTCAGCCTCAGTGGTAGATAAGGCTACACAGGCTTGTTTCTTAGAATGCCAAGAAACTAAGGAACTACCTAGAAGATGACATGTTCCACTAGTGCTTTTTCTATCTATCTTACAACCTCCATAATCTGCATCTGAAAATCCTACAAGACTAGGTTCCGTTCCAGATGGATACCATAAACCAAAGGATGCAGTTCCCTTAAGATATTTCAATATTCTTTTAACTGCAGTAAGGTGAGATTCTCTAGGACTAGATTGATACCTAGCACACACACAAACACTTTGCATAATATCTGGTCTACTGGCAGTGAGATATAACAAAGAACCTATCATACATCTATAATTTGTTTGATTTACCTCTTTTCCTGACTCATCTTTGTCAAGATAGCATGAGGTTCCCATAGGTGTAGATGCTTCCTTTGCTTTGTCCATTTCAAACTTCTTAAGAATTTCTCTACAATACTTGGTTTGAGAAATGAACGTACCTTCTTTCATTTGCTTAATTTGAAGACCAAGGAAGAATGTTAATTCTCCCATCATAGACATTTCAAATTCACCCTGCATAGTCTTAGCAAATTCCTCACAAAGAGATTTATTAGTTGATCCAAAAATAATATCATCAACATATACTTGAATAATCAAAATATGTTTTCCGACTCTCTTAATAAACAAAGTGGAATCAACTTTTCCTCTATTAAAATCATTTTCTAAAAGAAAATTGCTAAGTCTTTCATACCAAGATCTAGGTGCTTGTTTTAAACCATAAAGTGCTTTCTTTAACTTATAGATGTGATTTGGAAATTTAAAATCTTCAAAACCGGGTGGTTGTTCAACATACACATCTTCTTTTATAAAACCATTTAGAAATGCACTTTTAACATCCATTTGAAATAATTTAAATTTCATTATAGATGCATAAGCAAGAAGTAGGCGTATTGCCTCTAACCTGGCAACTGGAGCATATGTCTCATCATAGTCTATACCTTCTTCTTGACTGTATCCTTGAGCCACAAGCCTAGCTTTATTCTTGGTGATGTTTCCATCTTCATCCAGTTTGTTTCTGAATACCCATTTTGTTCCAATTACTTGATGAGTATCGTCTCTAGGAATCAATTCCCAAACTTGATTTCTTTCAAACTGGTTGAGTTCTTCTTGCATTGCTATGCACCATTGTTCATCTTGAAGAGCTTCCTTAATGTTCTTAGGTTCTATCTGCGACATAAAAGCTATATTCATACAAAAATTTACTAAATTTCTTCTAGTGTTTACCCCTTTTGATATGTCGCCAATGACGTTGTCCAATGATAATCCTCTAGGTTGTTGCCATATTTTGTTAAGATCTTCATTATCTTGAGGATTATTCGTTTTCTCTTCATTGGTTGTCTTTTGCAAGTCTTCATTTTCACCTGCATCTGATTCATCTGACTCAAGAGGTTTTGCCTCAAGGTCCACAATTTCATCAAAGACAACATGCACAGATTCTTCTATTTCAAGTGTTTTCCGATTAAAAACTCTATAAGCTTTGCTAGTTAGAGAATATCCTAGAAAAATAGCTTCATCGGATTTGGAATCAAATTTTCCTAAATTTTGTTTTCCATTATTTAAGACAAAACATTTGCATCCAAAAATTCGTAAATGTGAAACATTTGGTTTTCTTCCTTTAAAAAGTTCATAAGGAGTACATTTCAAAATTGGCCTAATAAGCATTCTATTCAATACATAAGATGCAGTACTCACAGCATCAGCCCAAAATTGTTTAGGAACACTATATTCATTTAACATAGTTCTAGCAAGTTCCTCTAAGGATCTATTCTTTCTTTCTACAACTCCATTTTGTTGAGGAGTTCTAGGTGCAGAAAAATTATGAGAAATGCCATATTCTTCACAAAAAGTTTCAAAAGATTCATTTTGAAATTCACCTCCATGGTCACTTCTAATAGCCTTTATTTTCAAGTCCTTTTCATTTTGAACTAAATTTGCAAACTTTTTAAATTCTTTGAAAGCTTCACTTTTAAGAGTAAGAAAGAAAGTCCAAGTATATCTTGAATAATCATCCACAATAACTAAAGCATAATAATTTCCTCCAAAGCTTTTTATCCTAGAGGGACCAAATAAATCCATGTGCAAAAGTTCCAAGGGTTTTAAACTAGAAACAACATTTTTCGAATGGAAAGATGATTTCACTTGTTTTCCCTTTTGACATGCATCACACAATTTATTTTTCACATATTTTAGTTTTGGTAAACCAATTACTAAGTCTTTAGAAATGAGTTTATTCAATTGTTGCATATGAATATGTGCAGCTCTTTTATGCCATAACCATGGATTTTCTTCTTTTACTACTAAACATGAAATATTCCTATTTGATGCATTTTCTAAATCAATCAAATAAATATTGTTATGCCTTATTCCTTTCAAAGCAATTTCAGAAGAATCATTTTTATAAATAGTGCAAGAATTTTGTTCAAAGGTTACCTTGAATCCTTTATCGCATAATTGACTAATGCTAATTAAGTTGTGCTTTAATCCTTCCACATATAGTACGTCTTTGATCATCAAGGTATCTTCACTTCCAATATCTCCTATTCCAAGGATTTTTCCTTTGTTGTTGTCACCATAGGTGACAAAGCCTCGTTCCTTTTTCCGGAAGCTTGTAAATTTCTTTTTATCTCCGGTCATGTGTTTTGAACATCCACTATCAAGACACCACATATACTTCCTTGGTTTTGATAATTCCTACAACATAAAAAGAACAAGCTATTTAGGTACCCAACTATTTTGTATGGGTCCTTTGGGTTAGATTAAAAAGATTAAAATCATTTTACAACCCAAGCATATCTTCCACTTGGAACACCATAATGCTTAATTTTACATTTATTAGATGTATGACCCTTTTTCATACAATAAAAGCATGATGCAACATTTGTGTTCCTATAAGTTGTTCCTTTTTCTACCCAAAGTTCTACGGGTTCTATGATTATGTTTATTTTTAGGAACATACTTATTTTTAACAACCTTATTTTCATTAGTTTTACTACATTCTCCAGTGGTTGTATTTTCAGAAAAATATTTGAATTTTATGCAAGATTCACATTCATTTTTAGCAACATATTTTTCTTTTTCATAATATAAAACTTTAATTTTTAAATTTCTAATTTCTTCCGCTTGATATAAAAATTTATTTTTCAAACTTCTGTTTTCTTCAGATAAATTTGTAAATTCAGTTTTCAAATTATCATTTATTTTAGAGAAGTTTTCAGAAGTAATTTTCAAATTTTCATTTTCTTCAAGAATATTTTCAAAATTCAATTTTAACTTTTTGAAGTCCTTTTTCAATTTTTTATGAGCTATATCTAATTTTTCAGATTCTACTAATAAAGCAGCATAAGTATCATGCAGTTCATCTTCATCCATATGACTATCATTATCAGAATAGTGTGAACTACTTACTTGGCTGACGTTATCATCATCTGCCATCAAACAGATGTTTGCTTCTTCATCTGAGTCACTTGAATCTGAAATGGTCTCATTGTCGTCTTCCCAGGCAATGTAGGCCTTCTTTTTCTTGAAGAATCTTTTCTCCTTCTTGTCTTCACCCTTCTTTTGATTTGGGCAGTCTGCTTTTAGATGCCCCTTTTCTCCACAGCCATAACATCGGTAATTTGAGGAAGATGCTTGATTATCCTTCTTTTCGTATCTAAATCTTCCTTTACCTTTAGACTTCATGAACCTGTTTAACCTTTTGATCATGAGACTTAAATTTTCTTCTTCGTCTGAGTCTTCATCTTCTGATTTACCTTTGTTTCTTTCAACCTCCGACTTTAATGCCAAACTCTTCTTGTTGTTTTTGGCTTTTGCTTCTTCTTCATCAAGTCTTCCAAGATCTAGTTCATGTTCCCTCAACTTTCCAAATAATGCAGCCATGGTCATTGTGTTGAGATTTTGTGACTCAGAAATTGCAGTCACTTTTGGTTGCCAAGACCTGTCTAAAGATTTCAAGATTTTAATGTTAAGTTCATCAGTATCAAATGACTTACCCAGTCCAATGAGATGATTAACAATGTTGGTGAAGCGTTTTTGAACATCAACTATTGTTTCCCCTTGCTTCATTCTGAACATCTCGTATTCCTGGATTAAGGTATTCTTTCTAGCTCTCTTTACATCATCTGTACCTTCATGGGTTACTCTAAGTACTTCCCACATATCTTGTGCAGTTTTACAAATAGAAATCCTGTAAAACTCGTCAACAGTTAGAGCAGATGAAATAATATTACGAGCTTTTACATCATTACCAAATTTTCTCTTATCTTCAGCAGTCCATTGGTCACGGGGCTTTGGTTCCTGCATATTGTTAATTGGAATAAAAGGACCAGATACAACAGCATCCCAAATATCTATATCAATAGATTCCATAAAAATTTGCATTCTTACCTTCCAGAATGCGTAATTTTCACCTGTGAATAGTGGTGGTCTATTGATAGAAGCACCCTCTGCAAAGGTTTGATGTGATCCCGCCATTTGAATGACTATCAAAGCAAGCTCTGATACCAATTGTCAGAGCGGCTGCAGCGGAATGGTTAGCGTGGAATAACAAACCAAGAGGGGGGGGTGAATTGGTTCTTACTTAAAATCGTGTGCCTTAAAAATTTCTACTCAATTTAAACTTACTTAGCAATTAATAAAACAATTAAATAGAGTAAGGTAGAGAGAAATTTGCACAGATGATTTTATCCTGGTTCGGATCTTACCAATCCTACGTCCAGTCGCTTATCTCAAAACAAGATAAACACTTCACTAATCACAAAACTATTACAAACTACAATCACACAGATACAATTTGTAAAAGTTTAGAAGACACCTCTCTTGAAGCCACAAGAGATGAAACAACACCTCCTTTGAATCTTCACAAAGGATGAAACACTTCCTTCGAATACTTCACGAAGGATGATTCTCTTCCAGACACTTCCTCAGACACACCAAGGATGAACAAGCTATTCCTCTGTCACCGCAGTAGCACTTCAGGACTTTGCAGACAAGAGTTTCTTTAGCTTCAATAGAGTTCTCAAAGAGTTCAGAGATTTTTGCACAAGGGAAGAGTTGTTGTTGAGAGGAAAATGAGAGTCTATTTATAGACTCATCAAAGACTCTTCCATTTTTCGTTTTCAGCCTTTCTGACAGTGTTAATCGATTAGCTACAGTGGTTAATCGATTAACAACCCAACGGATACTTCAACGGCTCTAAAAACGGCTAGTTTTTCAAACGTTCACCTTGTTAATCGATTAACAGCCCTTGTTAATCGATTAACGCTAATCGATTAACACCCTCTGTTAATCGATTAGCACTGCACTGCTGGGCTTCTCCATGGCTCTCTGGAACAATCGATTAACAGCCCTTGTTAATCGATTAACGTTAATCGATTAACACCCTCTGTTAATCGATTAACACTGCACAGAATTTTGCTTATGATTGATTTTTTTACATCACTTTTGAATACATACATGAAACTACTAATTTTCCTATGTTCATACAATTATTACACAATATTTCAAGTCTACAAAGATCATTCTTGATTGTTCTTGACTTGATTTGGACATCATCAAAACTTCATCTTCATCATTTTGCTAACAATCTCCCCCTTTTTGATGATGATCAAAACCTTCTTGTTTTAAAGCTTTTGGTGGTAATCTGTATTTGAAATACAACTTAAGGAAGAAATAATTTGTTAGTGAACATAGAGATAATTTGAAGACTTTAAATATTTCTCCCCCTTTTTGATCATTATTGAAAAGTGATGTAGAAGTGCTCCCCCTAATTTGATTAGAAATTATACTCCCCCTTAATAAAAGCATGGATGCATAGAAAGAATAAGAAAAGACAACATACATTTTATTGAATATTAAGATGCAAGCATACAAGGAAATATAAAGAGCACACACTAATAAAAACATAGAAACATAAATTTCCTAGGGCTCATCATCGCTATCGGGTACATAGAGTTTTGCCAATTTGTCATCAATCTCCTTAAGATGATTATTAATTTCATCATATCTAAGAGCATGATAAGCCATCATATCATCCATTCGTGACTGTTGCATAGAAGCCATATCTGCAATTTGTCTAGATATACTCTCTAGACTATATTCTTGGGGAGGATGGGATGGTCCAGCAACATTGGTTGGATGAGGCATAGGTATATCTTCATCTTCTTCAGCTGATGCATCATCTTCTGGTGCAATATCATCTTCAGTACGGACAAACAGATTTCCTTGTCGTATAAAGCCCATTTGATGCAAAGCTGATTCCCCAATTTTATGACTTCTTAAGACGGAGAGATGTTTCTCTCCCGTAACATCAACTCCTTTATACACACATATTAAAGAAATAAGGAGGGGATATGGAAGATGACCTCTATCATACCTCTTTGCCCGGACAATAGTGTCGGAGATGAGATCTGCCCAATTGATTTTGATATTTTGAGTAATGGCAGACATGATCATGAGATCAATTTCAAAGCATTGGGCTAGGTTTGAGCCTCTTGGACACAACAACCATACAATAAGATAATGAAGAACCCTTTTCTCCATTCTAAGATTTCCTACAAGAAGATATCGCCTATTTGGTAGAGGGTGTTGAGGGTTGCGCATGAAAGAACGATATGCCAAAATTTTGTTAAAATCACCAAAGTCATTTGGCACATGCATGGTATTTTCTAAGATGGGAAGATGAGCAACATTGGTCCAAATGTCATTATCCAGAATGATATCTATCCCTTTTACACGAGTGTAAACAATACCATTTTGGGATTTTAGATTGTAGTAGAATACTCTTACCAAATCTGGATAATAATGCCCTTGAAGTTGCATTAGATGCTGGACACCTTGCTCAATCAATTGCGGAGAAAATTGAAATTGATGTGTGGTAAACCAATTGAGATCTACAAATTTTTGACGAAGAATCTTGCGTTCTTTCCACATTTGTAGATATTCTTCATGCTTTCCATCATCGGAAATCCACCCATGAATATTTGGACCACGTGCAAGGGGTGTGCTTTCCGATCCATAGCTTCTTCTTCTTCTTCTTCTTGATGGTTCAGCCATGATAGCAAGAGATTTGAATTTTGAGAGAAGAAATGAAGTGAATTTGAGTTGTAGAGGGATGGGTAAAGTGAGTGGGTAAAAATGAGGGATGGTATGGGTTTAAATAGGCTGAGAAAAGACCCCCCAACGTTCAAAAATCAGAAAATGACCGTTTATAGCCGTTTATAACGACTAGATTTGGCAGAATTTACTGCCTGGAACGTATGTTAATCGATTAACACCCTCTGTTAATCGATTAACGTTAATCGATTAACACCCTCTGTTAATCGATTAACTGACGCTGATTTCCGAAAATCAGCAAATTTTGCTTCTTTTCAATTTTTAACATGTTTTCAATATCCCTAGGTCTCTTCTAAGTTCATAGAATCTATCTTTAGGCAATGCTTTGGTGAAAATATCAGCTAATTGATGTTGGGTATCAATATATTCTATTTCACAATCTCCTTTTTGCACATGATCTCTAAGAAAGTGATGCCTAATCTCAATGTGCTTGGTTCTAGAGTGCATTATGGGATTCTTTGTAAGGTTTATTGCGCTTGTGTTATCACACTTAAGTGGTATATGATCTAAATGAATGTCATAATCTTCTAGTTGCTGTTTCATCCATAAAATTTGCGCACAGCAATTTCCCGCAGCAATATATTCAGCCTCAGTGGTAGATAAGGCTACACAGGCTTGTTTCTTAGAATGCCAAGAAACTAAGGAACTACCTAGAAGATGACATGTTCCACTAGTGCTTTTTCTATCTATCTTACAACCTCCATAATCTGCATCTGAAAATCCTACAAGACTAGGTTCCGTTCCAGATGGATACCATAAACCAAAGGATGCAGTTCCCTTAAGATATTTCAATATTCTTTTAACTGCAGTAAGGTGAGATTCTCTAGGACTAGATTGATACCTAGCACACACACAAACACTTTGCATAATATCTGGTCTACTGGCAGTGAGATATAACAAAGAACCTATCATACATCTATAATTTGTTTGATTTACCTCTTTTCCTGACTCATCTTTGTCAAGATAGCATGAGGTTCCCATAGGTGTAGATGCTTCCTTTGCTTTGTCCATTTCAAACTTCTTAAGAATTTCTCTACAATACTTGGTTTGAGAAATGAACGTACCTTCTTTCATTTGCTTAATTTGAAGACCAAGGAAGAATGTTAATTCTCCCATCATAGACATTTCAAATTCACCCTGCATAGTCTTAGCAAATTCCTCACAAAGAGATTTATTAGTTGATCCAAAAATAATATCATCAACATATACTTGAATAATCAAAATATGTTTTCCGACTCTCTTAATAAACAAAGTGGAATCAACTTTTCCTCTATTAAAATCATTTTCTAAAAGAAAATTGCTAAGTCTTTCATACCAAGATCTAGGTGCTTGTTTTAAACCATAAAGTGCTTTCTTTAACTTATAGATGTGATTTGGAAATTTAAAATCTTCAAAACCGGGTGGTTGTTCAACATACACATCTTCTTTTATAAAACCATTTAGAAATGCACTTTTAACATCCATTTGAAATAATTTAAATTTCATTATAGATGCATAAGCAAGAAGTAGGCGTATTGCCTCTAACCTGGCAACTGGAGCATATGTCTCATCATAGTCTATACCTTCTTCTTGACTGTATCCTTGAGCCACAAGCCTAGCTTTATTCTTGGTGATGTTTCCATCTTCATCCAGTTTGTTTCTGAATACCCATTTTGTTCCAATTACTTGATGAGTATCGTCTCTAGGAATCAATTCCCAAACTTGATTTCTTTCAAACTGGTTGAGTTCTTCTTGCATTGCTATGCACCATTGTTCATCTTGAAGAGCTTCCTTAATGTTCTTAGGTTCTATCTGCGACATAAAAGCTATATTCATACAAAAATTTACTAAATTTCTTCTAGTGTTTACCCCTTTTGATATGTCGCCAATGACGTTGTCCAATGATAATCCTCTAGGTTGTTGCCATATTTTGTTAAGATCTTCATTATCTTGAGGATTATTCGTTTTCTCTTCATTGGTTGTCTTTTGCAAGTCTTCATTTTCACCTGCATCTGATTCATCTGACTCAAGAGGTTTTGCCTCAAGGTCCACAATTTCATCAAAGACAACATGCACAGATTCTTCTATTTCAAGTGTTTTCCGATTAAAAACTCTATAAGCTTTGCTAGTTAGAGAATATCCTAGAAAAATAGCTTCATCGGATTTGGAATCAAATTTTCCTAAATTTTGTTTTCCATTATTTAAGACAAAACATTTGCATCCAAAAATTCGTAAATGTGAAACATTTGGTTTTCTTCCTTTAAAAAGTTCATAAGGAGTACATTTCAAAATTGGCCTAATAAGCATTCTATTCAATACATAAGATGCAGTACTCACAGCATCAGCCCAAAATTGTTTAGGAACACTATATTCATTTAACATAGTTCTAGCAAGTTCCTCTAAGGATCTATTCTTTCTTTCTACAACTCCATTTTGTTGAGGAGTTCTAGGTGCAGAAAAATTATGAGAAATGCCATATTCTTCACAAAAAGTTTCAAAAGATTCATTTTGAAATTCACCTCCATGGTCACTTCTAATAGCCTTTATTTTCAAGTCCTTTTCATTTTGAACTAAATTTGCAAACTTTTTAAATTCTTTGAAAGCTTCACTTTTAAGAGTAAGAAAGAAAGTCCAAGTATATCTTGAATAATCATCCACAATAACTAAAGCATAATAATTTCCTCCAAAGCTTTTTATCCTAGAGGGACCAAATAAATCCATGTGCAAAAGTTCCAAGGGTTTTAAACTAGAAACAACATTTTTCGAATGGAAAGATGATTTCACTTGTTTTCCCTTTTGACATGCATCACACAATTTATTTTTCACATATTTTAGTTTTGGTAAACCAATTACTAAGTCTTTAGAAATGAGTTTATTCAATTGTTGCATATGAATATGTGCAGCTCTTTTATGCCATAACCATGGATTTTCTTCTTTTACTACTAAACATGAAATATTCCTATTTGATGCATTTTCTAAATCAATCAAATAAATATTGTTATGCCTTATTCCTTTCAAAGCAATTTCAGAAGAATCATTTTTATAAATAGTGCAAGAATTTTGTTCAAAGGTTACCTTGAATCCTTTATCGCATAATTGACTAATGCTAATTAAGTTGTGCTTTAATCCTTCCACATATAGTACGTCTTTGATCATCAAGGTATCTTCACTTCCAATATCTCCTATTCCAAGGATTTTTCCTTTGTTGTTGTCACCATAGGTGACAAAGCCTCGTTCCTTTTTCCGGAAGCTTGTAAATTTCTTTTTATCTCCGGTCATGTGTTTTGAACATCCACTATCAAGACACCACATATACTTCCTTGGTTTTGATAATTCCTACAACATAAAAAGAACAAGCTATTTAGGTACCCAACTATTTTGTATGGGTCCTTTGGGTTAGATTAAAAAGATTAAAATCATTTTACAACCCAAGCATATCTTCCACTTGGAACACCATAATGCTTAATTTTACATTTATTAGATGTATGACCCTTTTTCATACAATAAAAGCATGATGCAACATTTGTGTTCCTATAAGTTGTTCCTTTTTCTACCCAAGTTCTACGGGTTCTATGATTATGTTTATTTTTAGGAACATACTTATTTTTAACAACCTTATTTTCATTAGTTTTACTACATTCTCCAGTGGTTGTATTTTCAGAAAAATATTTGAATTTTATGCAAGATTCACATTCATTTTTAGCAACATATTTTTCTTTTTCATAATATAAAACTTTAATTTTTAAATTTCTAATTTCTTCCGCTTGATATAAAAATTTATTTTTCAAACTTCTGTTTTCTTCAGATAAATTTGTAAATTCAGTTTTCAAATTATCATTTATTTTAGAGAAGTTTTCAGAAGTAATTTTCAAATTTTCATTTTCTTCAAGAATATTTTCAAAATTCAATTTTAACTTTTTGAAGTCCTTTTTCAATTTTTTATGAGCTATATCTAATTTTTCAGATTCTACTAATAAAGCAGCATAAGTATCATGCAGTTCATCTTCATCCATATGACTATCATTATCAGAATAGTGTGAACTACTTACTTGGCTGACGTTATCATCATCTGCCATCAAACAGATGTTTGCTTCTTCATCTGAGTCACTTGAATCTGAAATGGTCTCATTGTCGTCTTCCCAGGCAATGTAGGCCTTCTTTTTCTTGAAGAATCTTTTCTCCTTCTTGTCTTCACCCTTCTTTTGATTTGGGCAGTCTGCTTTTAGATGCCCCTTTTCTCCACAGCCATAACATCGGTAATTTGAGGAAGATGCTTGATTATCCTTCTTTTCGTATCTAAATCTTCCTTTACCTTTAGACTTCATGAACCTGTTTAACCTTTTGATCATGAGACTTAAATTTTCTTCTTCGTCTGAGTCTTCATCTTCTGATTTACCTTTGTTTCTTTCAACCTCCGACTTTAATGCCAAACTCTTCTTGTTGTTTTTGGCTTTTGCTTCTTCTTCATCAAGTCTTCCAAGATCTAGTTCATGTTCCCTCAACTTTCCAAATAATGCAGCCATGGTCATTGTGTTGAGATTTTGTGACTCAGAAATTGCAGTCACTTTTGGTTGCCAAGACCTGTCTAAAGATTTCAAGATTTTAATGTTAAGTTCATCAGTATCAAATGACTTACCCAGTCCAATGAGATGATTAACAATGTTGGTGAAGCGTTTTTGAACATCAACTATTGTTTCCCCTTGCTTCATTCTGAACATCTCGTATTCCTGGATTAAGGTATTCTTTCTAGCTCTCTTTACATCATCTGTACCTTCATGGGTTACTCTAAGTACTTCCCACATATCTTGTGCAGTTTTACAAATAGAAATCCTGTAAAACTCGTCAACAGTTAGAGCAGATGAAATAATATTACGAGCTTTTACATCATTACCAAATTTTCTCTTATCTTCAGCAGTCCATTGGTCACGGGGCTTTGGTTCCTGCATATTGTTAATTGGAATAAAAGGACCAGATACAACAGCATCCCAAATATCTATATCAATAGATTCCATAAAAATTTGCATTCTTACCTTCCAGAATGCGTAATTTTCACCTGTGAATAGTGGTGGTCTATTGATAGAAGCACCCTCTGCAAAGGTTTGATGTGATCCCGCCATTTGAATGACTATCAAAGCAAGCTCTGATACCAATTGTCAGAGCGGCTGCAGCGGAATGGTTAGCGTGGAATAACAAACCAAGAGGGGGGGGTGAATTGGTTCTTACTTAAAATCGTGTGCCTTAAAAATTTCTACTCAATTTAAACTTACTTAGCAATTAATAAAACAATTAAATAGAGTAAGGTAGAGAGAAATTTGCACAGATGATTTTATCCTGGTTCGGATCTTACCAATCCTACGTCCAGTCGCTTATCTCAAAACAAGATAAACACTTCACTAATCACAAAACTATTACAAACTACAATCACACAGATACAATTTGTAAAAGTTTAGAAGACACCTCTCTTGAAGCCACAAGAGATGAAACAACACCTCCTTTGAATCTTCACAAAGGATGAAACACTTCCTTCGAATACTTCACGAAGGATGATTCTCTTCCAGACACTTCCTCAGACACACCAAGGATGAACAAGCTATTCCTCTGTCACCGCAGTAGCACTTCAGGACTTTGCAGACAAGAGTTTCTTTAGCTTCAATAGAGTTCTCAAAGAGTTCAGAGATTTTTGCACAAGGGAAGAGTTGTTGTTGAGAGGAAAATGAGAGTCTATTTATAGACTCATCAAAGACTCTTCCATTTTTCGTTTTCAGCCTTTCTGACAGTGTTAATCGATTAGCTACAGTGGTTAATCGATTAACAACCCAACGGATACTTCAACGGCTCTAAAAACGGCTAGTTTTTCAAACGTTCACCTTGTTAATCGATTAACAGCCCTTGTTAATCGATTAACGCTAATCGATTAACACCCTCTGTTAATCGATTAGCACTGCACTGCTGGGCTTCTCCATGGCTCTCTGGAACAATCGATTAACAGCCCTTGTTAATCGATTAACGTTAATCGATTAACACCCTCTGTTAATCGATTAACACTGCACAGAATTTTGCTTATGATTGATTTTTTTACATCACTTTTGAATACATACATGAAACTACTAATTTTCCTATGTTCATACAATTATTACACAATATTTCAAGTCTACAAAGATCATTCTTGATTGTTCTTGACTTGATTTGGACATCATCAAAACTTCATCTTCATCATTTTGCTAACAATGACAAACACTTGTGTTGGTATATTATGGCAGAGATGTTACATGTGTTGATATCCATTTGGGACCAAAAGTAACAGTTTTAAATTCAAAAGGGGACCACATTGGACATTTTAAAATGAAAGCGGATACTAAATTTAACATTTCACATGAACACCTTCATATTACATTGACTTTCACCTTCACATTACATGAACATAAACATTCACCTACACTTTAACCTAAACATTGAGCTTCACTTCACACTGATATGAACATAAACACTGACCTAGACCTCAACGTAAACATTGACCCACCTACGAAGATCAACCTAAACAGACCCACATTGTCACAGTGTTCACCGCAATAACAACACACACAGCTCCAAGTAACAATTTTATCCTTTTCTGCAACTTTTGGACTAAAATTTCTAACTCACATATCCTCCTCCTTTGTCTGACAATTTCACCATCTCTTTCGTCATTATTTTCTTCATTACACCACTTGAAAAAGTTACAGTACATCCCTCTTGAAAATCCACCATGTTAGAACAAATAAGGCACCAAAATTGGTTCTAACTCATCAATCTATGAACAAATAAATTCCAAATAAAGTGACAAGGGTATTCAAAAAACATTGTAATGACAATATCCCCAAAATTGTCTGCTAGCATTCTGTGGAGTTCTCGCCACTTTGCTCACAACATAATCACCACATTGTAATGAACAAATAAATTCCAAATAAAGTGACAAGGGTATTAAAAAAACATTGTAATGACGACATCCCCAAAATTGTCTACTAGCATTCTGTGGAGTTCTCGCCACTTTGCTCACAACATAATCACCACATTTGCAACAAGGGGTTATCCCACCTCCCCTCCAACCACCATCATTTGCGGATTGCGAATTTCTTTCCCACCCTGTTTTGGAACAAGAAGAACAACCTTGGGAAGAAGTCATTTCTATCTACCCACAACCATTGTGTTAAAAAAAGGGAACAACTTGCACGAACCCTAATCACCCCTTTTATTAGACACAATAACCTCAACTTTAAACATTTCCACCAACTCACTTCACTTCACAGTGCCACGTAATCATCAAACAAAACAGGTCACTCAGGTTTGGCCACGGTGGCATCTGTACCGTTATGTTTTTAACAGCGTCAACGAAAATGACCTTATTGAACATTTTTAAACGAAATATGGGCCTTACTGACCTCTTTCAAAAGGTAGAATCAGTTTGAACCAAACCCCCAAAAGTAGGAACCAAATAATGTATTAAACCTAAAAAGAATCTTATTTCGTTTTCTTTAAATTGTGTAATCTAAAAGTAAAACATACCTTCTAAATTATATAATCAAATCAAAATTATTTTTGGATTATTTAATTTAAAAGTTATATTAAAAAAATATTTTTAGATTTTATAATCTAAAGGTTAAAAATAACTTTTAAATTGTATAAGTTATTTTCAAAGTTATTTTCTACTTCTGCATTGTGTAATCCTGAAAACAAAAATTCAAATTACATAAAAAATAGAAAGTTTTTTTATGTGGGCTGCATACGGAAGTGCAGAAAGAAACTACCCAATTAACACTCTAGAGTCCAAATAGGGTTAGGAAGTTGTGTGTGTCCATAATTTCTATTTCATGGTTGGTGTATTTTTATTTTCTTTAAAAGAAATATATGATTAAAGATGGGAATAGATAACACATATAAAAGAAATATAATATTTATTATTTGTAAGATATATTTCGTCACTCATTTTTAGATTACTTATTGATGTTTAATTTTATAATTAAAGTATAAGAAGATGTGTTGAAAATTTTATATTAACTATAAACACAATCAATTTAAAGTATATAAGTAAATGTAGATTTCATCTTAAAAACTGATTTTGTGAAATTGAATTAGACTTAAAGTTATTATTAACATATATACAATAAAAATATCTACAAATTAATTTATTAAATATAAATATTTATAATTATATATATTAATTCTCTCTGTTTGATATATTCATTTCAAAAGTTTAACCTACTTAATAATAATAACATTAAATTCATTTAAATTATTATATTATTTGATGTAATTTTTTGAATTATTTTTAAATTTTGATTAAGTTGCGCACGAGATTAATTCAATTAATTAATTATTTTTTCAAAAGTTAGAAGTGTTTCTGACAGATAAGAGTGATCCTAGGACATCTGCAGTCACTGCACAACTGACTATAACATCCCTAAAACGGACGTTAAACTTCACGGTCAAGGTACGGTAGTCATACTTCTTGAATACCAGTTCAACCTTGGCACTGGAAAATGACATTCAATATCATTACTAGAGAAATTTGATAATATGCAAATGAAATTAAAAATCTTTAAAATACTGTTTATAAATTAATTAAATATTTTTGTGATTCATTATTTATCACTTAACAATTACAATTTACTTTCAAACTATTAAAATTCATCCAGAATTATAGATAAATAAAATATTAGTTTGAAATCAATGTTCAATATAAAAAATTAATGACCTTTAAAAAAATTTCTGTTTAAAAAAAATTCAGATTTATCATATAAAATCATTTGAACTTGTTTTTCTTTTTCCTTAATACACATAACATAATAAGAAACAAAAACAACTGTTATATGGAAGTTATTGCATATATCTATAATCTTAACAGCAGAAGATGAAAAGACTGAGAAGTTTATAATTATTTTCGAAAATAATCTTATAAGCATTGACATTATTTATATGTGCAAGAAAAGGAATGTAGTGGAGAATTGAAGGAACAGTGGCAGTCCAAGAAATAATGAATGTGAAAGCAAAGATTCCTATATTGATTATGGGCCTCCACTACAAATTCCACTTCCTTTTTCTTGTAGAGTCGTTCAATCAAAGAAGTGACAATGATGGCTTAAAGACATTTTAAAGAGAAAAATGGAGATGAAAGTTCTATAGTGGATAGGATCAAACTATTCTTAATGATGTCAACATCATAATTATTGAATACATGTGCATGTTTTTATTTATAGTTGTCTTATGAACATAATTTTATCTATAAGATATAATCATAACAAAAAACTAAATAATTGTAAGAAAATAATTCACTGTTTAACAATTGACAACCTATAATTAATATATATAATATAATAGTATAAATCATAATATTAATGAGAGATATGGAGAAATACTTGCGGAGTTCGAAAAACTTACGAAGTTCGAAAAGAGTTAGTGTAAAGAAAACTTACACCAAACTTAAAAGAATTGTTCAAGATTGTAAATGACATAAAGAATGAGGTATATCGTCTAGAACATCTAAATAGGAAGAGAATTTCTAACTTACAATGCCTTACTTTTCAAAAAAATTTAAGCTAAATAATTACAATGAATCTTGGTGTAATATTTTTTTTCAAAGAATTCAGTAAAGTCATATTTTAGAAAACTTGTGCAAGTGTAGCTCTAGCCAATTTATAACTAGTCGATAGTCGATGAAGGAAGAGTTCATTTAAAGTAATCACTACCGATCACTCGTTGAGTTGGTGAAAAAAGAGTTCACCCAAGTGAACCTGTGTCGGTCAGGCGCTGAGGTGGTGAAGGAAGAGTTCTGTAAAGGACCTCTACCCCTCGATCCAAACAAAACTAGGTGAGGGAAGAGTTCACCAAAGTGAACCCGTATCGGTCATGTGTTGATTTGGTGAAGGAAGAGTTATGCAAAAAAAAATTATGTTGTTCGATCTAAACAATCAAAATAACTTGGTGAAGGAAGAGTTCATCTAAGTGAACCCCTTCCAATCAAATTTCAAGTTGGTTAAGAAAATTTTCATTCGCGAACCCTTGTCCCTGGCCCAACAAGTAAGAGGATGACCTAGGTGAACATTTACAACAAGCGGTTTAGTAAACGTCTTGACTAATCATCGAGGAAGCATTCAACCTATTAGTTTTAAAGAGCGAGAGCATCTAGTTGATCGTTCAACTTGCATATTTGTTTACTAACTTAAGTTTTACCGCTTAAAGTCTCACGTTTAGTTTAAACAAAAGTAGTTTTACCTGATCGGTTTCAGGAGGCTTATTACTTAATTCGTAAAGTTGTTAGAACAATCATACGATTCAATAAAATCGTAGCAAATAAGAAGCAACAATAAAAGGACAACAGATGAAAGAAAGAACATTTAATTAATGTGTCAAGATGTGTGTACAAAAAATAATATGACAACCTGTGAGCTAGGCTTAACAAAAAATAAGGTGACCCTCTCGACAAGACCCCTAAGCACGAGGCCTATCCCGATTGTCCTCACCAACGTCAACGAGGGTTTAATCGTCATACTTATAGTTGACCAGACAGGTACATTATACACAAGCCTTCAAGCTTAAGAATTAATAATGTACTAAAGGTTATATTTTGGCCACTCGATATTATGTCACCTTCCCCCTTTTGGTCGTTTGTTCCAATTTATAACCTTGGGGGGAGAGATGTAACGCCTTGATCTTGCGTTTTTGTCGTAATTTGAAATGTTGGAACTTTCTTGACCGTTAGATGCAACAAATCTAACAGTGGAGGATTAGAGACAATTGAGATGCACGTTCCTATAAATACGGGTGATCTGATATGTTATTTTTACCTTTTCCTTAATTCGTTTCTCACTCAAACAATAGTTTTCATATTTAAGGTAATAATGTCTATTGTTCGTATTTCTTCATCGAAGGAGTCTTCTAGTAGAAATGACAAAAGATATGCAAATTATGCGTCGTCGTCATTGGTATCATTATTGGTGTTTTCACACGATGTTTAGGGATCAACTGAGCAAAGTCTAGACTCGGTTGACAACATGATAACCAATGTAATGCAGAGATTAGAGTAATCCTCCTAAAGTTGTTGAGGAGGATTCAACCCCATAAATTGAGGTTGATATTTCAAATAAGGGGGATGAATTGAATCTCTCAATCATCCCAAGCTACGATTGGGCATCCTTTAAAATTCGAGAGTATGTAACTCGCTTCCGATGTAGTCAGGACATATGTGAATGGTCCAGCGGTCATATGTGATTGAAGATGGCATGAGTTGTAACCTAATCAACCTGCATGTATGTAAAGGGAACGAGTACAATGGGAGAAGGGTTGCCCTATAGACTTCTTTTACACGTACTCTTGCTTATTCAACAAGTTGCTTGTTTGGGTTCAATTTGATGAGTTTCAAATGGGCATGTTGCGTGAGATGAATGTTGTGTCGACCCAACTGCATCCAAATAGTTAGGCGTAACTATAGGCCTTCAGAGTGTTAGGCTTAGCCTGAATGCTAAGAAAAAATATGTCTTTAATAGCCAAAAGGAAAAGTTGTTATTCTCTTTGTACGCAACCTCATACAAAGGGTTCAAGAATGGATATTTCAAAATCGTGATAAGAGAGGTCGGTCGGTTACACTCTTTTGATGTTGATGGTCAAACTAAATTTCCTCTTATTAGACCTGAGATCCCAAGAGACTAACTTCTTGGATCTCATCGATGATGACAACTAAAGAATCATCAGCACTCATCAATGAACTCCTCCACTATCTCTTGCCTCGAGGATTTCTTTAGTGTCACGGGTCTTTGACCCTTTATAACAAAACTTTTGATAAATTGACTTTCTTTAATTTGACAACCGTCATTAGGTTTTAATTTGTTAATTTTTTTTTTCAATTTTTCAGAGGTTATAGTTTTCAATAATCCACAAAGTGGTAAGACAATTGATGTTGGATTATCAAATGGGCGTTTAAGTAAAAACAAAACCAGTTTTCTTTTTGAAGTTATATTACTTAAATGATATGAGAAAGCAAAAAGTCTTCTATTCAATTCCTGGATGAAAGTTACTCAAACAAATCATTTATATATATATATTATATATATATATATAATATATATATATATATATATATATATATATATGAGATTGATTTGTCAATGTGCATATATGCAAATATATTTATATACAAATATGTTTATATGCAAATATGTTTATTGATTATGACTTTGTTTTATTGTGATGTTTTTATGGTATGTTTCATCAATATAATCCTTTATGTATGTGTTGTCTATTGAGACGTGTTTTCATTTTCGGATAAGTGATGAGGATATATAAGATGATACTATGTTACAATAATGATAGCATTAACTATGGTACAATGATTGTAGCATTAACAAACTGAGATATTATATACTTCATTGATAATATAATCGCAAATAAGCTTCACATGGTGAGATTCTTGTGTCAATTTTTTTTATAACAGTAACATAACCATTATTATTTTTTGTCATTGGAATTTTTAACTACTCAAATTTTAGTTTATTAGAATATATTTAATTTTTCAAACAGGTTGAGTGTGACAATTTACGTGTTTTTATGAGAATACTATTAAATATGTTCATGCGGGTGAGATACAACTTTTATTTGTTATATATATATATATATATATATATATATATTATATATGTTGATGTATAATGATTTTTTAAATTAGTTTATTCATATATCTTTATATGTATTTATAAGTATACTTGATTCAAGAGTAAATAATGTCGCAGACAGTGCTAGAAGAATTGAAAAGATTTTCTAAATTTGTCTAATGGTTTGATTATGCGCACATAATTATATATTAAAAACATTGGAAACTTTAAGATAAAATTTATATTATAATTAATTAAAGCAGTGAATAAGACAACGGGTTAGAGATGAATAATATTTATACGATATTTGATTTATAATAAAAGAATTTATTCGTTACCCATCTTATTATTTATAAGTTATTCGTTTAAAAAATTTATAAACATAATATTAAAATATTTATTATTCGAAAATAATATTTTTATCCAAAAAAAAAGTACTCGTGATCTCGTTATCGGTTATACTATCCGTATATGTGACATCTAATTAGTATTTTTTTTCCTTTTCATTATTTTATAGAGCTGTCAAAACGGGTAATCTGGTCCGACCTGACCTGACCCACCACGGGTTGGTCACTTAGTGAGTCAACCCAACCCGGCTCGTTTATTAGCGAGCCAAAAAAATTTGAACCTGACCCCACCCACCACGGATTGGTGGGTTAAACAGGTTGGCTCATTGGCTAACTTAATTAACTTTTTTTTCATCCTCTTCTTCTCAGATTCTTATAATATGTTACTTTGATTGATCAAATTGAAACAGTAATAATTGGACCAATTGATATAAAAGAAAATGAAACAAAAAAAAATATATTGTTATATATATTATAAGTTATCAAGCATAAAATTTTACCAATTTAGTTTAATGAGACATACACAACCGTTTGACCAAGAAACTACCTATGCCGTTAACAAAAATATATAGCACAAGTGTCTTGCTTGTAGATAGGTCTAAAAACAAGATAAAACAAATAATATATTCCTGAATCATCCAATCTACAATATTATCCATCTATTTGGAGTCCTGAATAAATTCACAGTATTATGCATCTTCTTCTTTATCTCCATCTATAATATTATCCAATTTATAGTTTTAGGGTTTTATTTGTAGAGAGAAACTTTTGGAAAGACAGCAACGCGAAAGGTTTTATCGCTAAGTAAAGGTTGTGCATTTTGAATAATTAATTTAATCTATTTGATTTCAATAAAAAAAATAGGATTTGAATAATTAATTTAATTAAAAACTAGTGGGTTAGTAATCCAATCCACCACATTTCAATCCGTGTAAGCTGGATTCTTAATAAATCGGATAAAATTGATTCGCATAAAAAATTTTATATTTTTTTCTAACCCAACTTAGTTCAAACTTTGTTATAAGCCGAATTAGCTCAAACGTTTCAACCTTTTGACCGGACTAGTATTTCACTTTAGTCATGTTGGTGGCCGGTGTTAACTGAAAAAAGTAGCAAAAGTTATTTGTATGGTAAAGGTTTACTGATAGGCTCTAGGGAGGAAAGGGTGTCGTCTTTTTCAGAAAAAGGAATCCATGAAAGTAGAAAGATTCTCCTCCCAAACACATAAAATATGAAACAAGTTATGATAGTGAGAATCAGACACCAAAAAGAGATTTTATATCAATTAAATGAAGAATATGATACTCATAAAACAAACTCATTGTAATTTACTTTTAATTGGATAACGAAAACCTGGTGTGGAATTGTAGCTTATTAATATTTGGATAATTAGCCAAATCAGTTTTAACTTCTTAAAATCCCATTATTAAAATGATAAAACCTTTCATCATAAAATTAAAACTATTGATTGAAAATTTGGATCTGATTCAAACAACGTTAATTTATATTTGGCATGACAACTATGACACACACAGTGTTGTCAGACTCAATAAATCTTTGTTTCATGTTTGTCCCTTTACCAACGACAACCCCCAGTAACTTCACACCAACAATTTTTTTTAATGAAAATAAATATTTCTGAAAAAATAATTTTAATAAACAATTTATTTATTTATTTGATAGTTTAATTATTTAAACTAAAATCATTTTCATGTTTTATACCATAACATTAATCGAGTTACTTCGATCCAGAAATTAATTTCAAATATTAAAAATACTTTAATCCTACACATTCAAACGAAACTTCATAAATTAAAATAATTAATCTTATAACTAAGAAAATAATAAAATACAATATTTCAATAACGTGTCCAAAAAAAACATCAACAAATTAAAATAATCAATTTCTATACAAGAACATTTAAATAATTTTATTAAGGAGTACTTTCATACCCACCTCTACTCCCTCTTTATATGCAGAATATATTTACTTAAGTCTTCCTTAAATACTCATTTAAACAGTATTTACTTTCTTACTACTATAAATATTATCCTCATATATGAGTGCTTAATATCATTATCAATAGCTGTAAATCAATCGCCATCGTATTAATTGGTAGTGATAATAACCTTTCAGACAAAATACCATTAAAGCAACGTTGCATACTTGATCTTTGAAAGCCATGCATAGTTTTCTCCGAAAACAAAAATGGAAAAAGACATTTTCCTAATTAGATTATATTTTTAGTAATGTCTATGTTTTAATATATTCTCATATAAACTTTGTTTAGTGTTTGATAAAGAAAATGTTAATTAAATTATATATTTTTTAAATTAAAAATAATCAAACTTTCCACTCTATATATTTTACAAAAAAAGACGTTGTAGAAATATTTCATTTCGAAATCAGATACATAAATCGGTATTATTGATCATTGAGTGGAATGTATTTTTTTCATATGTGCAAGATAAAAATACAAGTGTGAAAGGGGGAAAATTTATTAAACTACCTTATAACATATATAAAGAAAATCTATTTAAATAAAAATTAAACACTAAAAATATATTTAATTTAAATATATTATTTTGATTCCAAGATTATTAATCACTACCCTCATGATATAAAGAAGTTAGGAATTAGAAAAGCCATATGCTCAATCAAATATTGTTCAGTGTCTCGTAATATTTTTGGTATGAACAGACACTTCAATATTCCTCACAATCATATAATATAGAGAAGAAACAACTCGTGTTCATATGAATAATATAAACAAGTATAGATTTGAAAACTTTACGTTATAAGGTTCTATAAAATTTAACACAAGTGAACAGTTAAATCTATCAAAATCAAAGGGTCACATTCAGTGGTTAGTAGTCATTTTCATCCATGTCATATTCATGTTTTTAAACATGCCATGGCAATTGGACCGTCATTAACTATTTGTAAAGAGTAATTCTGGTTTAAATTAAATATAAGCAGGTTTATGCTTAATTTCTCTTTCATTTTTTTTGGTAAATTTCATCATAATATTATTTATTCGGCTATTGCACTATATTTTTAATAAATAAAAAATTGATTTTCTTATTAGGTAGAGAAATGGAGATGGAAGTTAAGAGTGGAGAAAGAAGATTTGTTGAAAGATGCATTATATTAATTAGCTTAAACCTATAATAAATAAGTCTCGGTGGTGGACATATATATGAAACAATTAACTACCTATTATTAAGTGTTAAGATAGTTTGTCATGTGTGGAATTTGGGTTATAGATGGGTTGGAGTTTGCAATGTATGCCATAATTCAGTACAAAAACAATTCAAACAATTTAGACTACTAGAATTAAATGACGAACAAAGTTTAGGTTGGAAATGTACGTGAATGGGAGTAACATGAGTTATTTGAAACCATAGGAACAAGATTGTCTTTTGGGGATAAGGTTGATGTTTTATAACTGTATACATTAATGTAGGTAAAAGTACGAAGTTGGATAATAAAGAAAGGAATGAGAATGGAAAAATTGAGGCTAGCATGTTGGATTAACACTTATTTCCATATAGGTGGTAAAATCCTATCGGTAGTTTAAGAGTTTTTATTGATTGGAATGAAAATTTTTGTTGTTTAGAGAAGAGAAATTTGGCTATAAAAGACTTTTTGACGTTTAAGTAAGTAACATAGTTTATAATCTTTATAAATATAGTGAATATGTGTAATTATGAAGTGGGTATTTCTTGAAGAATACTACTTGTATTTATAGGATCAACATGGGCTATGATTTATGTTCATACTGAAATAATACCTACCTCAAACACATAATAACAATGTAGTTAATAATAACAAATTATAATCATAATATACCTCATCGTAAATAATAACCACATATAATACAAAATTGGCTTAATAGGTCTTATTCTATCGTATTCTTTAGTATGTCCATTTGATTGGGTATGAGCAAAAGTAAAAGCTACAACCAAAAAAACAAATGAAAGGATGAGAAATCTAAGAAAATTATGAAAAATAGCATATGAGAAAGCAAACTTCATTGACCAAAGAAAAGCATAACATATCACAAGAGCACAAGATGTAAGATATATGAAAACATAGGAACCTTCTCATATAAACATTCTTATTAATTGATAACTAGTCCATTGGAAGTCCTAGCCATGAGATGAAAATGCTAAATTAGAATGAAGTAATATATGGAAAAAGATATTTTGACACTTATTTTTTTAAAACATTTTAACATATGACACATCATTTTCTCACTAATTTAGTATTTATTTGTTATTGATACTATAAATTCAATAAAAAATGATATATATGCTATATTAAAATGTTGTAAAAAAATCTCCATATTATATATGACAAACACTTTTGAGCTAGTGTTTTCTTTTTAATTTTAAATGGATATCGATACTTTTCTTGGAAATGTTGGGTGAGATTGTCGGATGTATTTTTTGGAGGGCCAATAGTGGATTTACTTTTATCGTGTTCCTTATTTATTAACCATAAAGTTATTGAATATTTGATACCTGAATACAAGAAGTATCATATTATCATGTCTTTTAAAGAGAATACCGAATTTGGTATACATTGAGAACAACGCAAGCATCTACTGTGTAAATGAGTTAAAACATCTCAAACACTCTAATATAGTTATATATACTTTTTGCTAATAAAAAAAAGAGAAAAGAAGTTATATAACTTTTTTTAAAAAGTTTACAATGTATTTTATAAATTTATCACATAATAGCTATTTTATTAAAAAAATCATTTAATTAAGGAGAAATTGAATAACTATTTGAATAAAGATATAATATATTTATCACCTGTATAATTCTTTTATTAATTTAAATCTAAACAATGTATTATTATTATTAATAATAATAATTGAATGACTTTTTATATTCTAGATAATTTTTACATGTTATTATATATCTTATTATTTATTCCAATTTCTATTGAGATAATATCGTTAGGATTAATTACTATAATAAAAATATTTTTTGTTTTGGAACTCAGAATTCTGTAATTTATTTTTTTAGAAGTGTCTCATAGGGTTGAAGGAAAATGAATATATAAGATTGTCAAAATTGGACAACAGAATGTTGTGTGTGGACAAAATCAAGAGGGATTTATTGGTTTACTTAATCAAAACTGCGCCTTTTAAAAAAATTTCCTGTTTATAAACCACTTCATAATCAAGAGTGAAAGTTTTTACTGTATCCACACTAAGTTTTTCAAAGTCCCCTTTTCACAAAACACTGAGAGTTTCTCTAGCACACGATTCTTCAACCTTTGAGTGAAAAGTTCTTTTTAAGTTTGATTTAGGCAAAATATATATAGACTCAATATTTAAAAATTAGGTCAGAAAACTGAAGAGTCTCTTCGCAACTACGACTGATAATCGATTATCATAAGTGGTAATCGATTATTCCAAAGGCTTTTAGGAAAATCTAAAATTAACTCTAATAATCAATAATTATTAGATATAATTGATTATTGTAGAGGCTTTTGTGATTAATAAAACTTTTCTTGAGTGCTCTACTATTTGAGTTTTACCTATTGACTCTCAGTCTACAAATTTTAAATAAAATACACAAATTACAAGTTCAAAACCTAAATTCTTAAAACTTCAATACATCTCCTGAATCTAAACATTCTTTAAGTCTTGAATAATTCTCCATGAGTCATCATCAAAACTCTTTATTGAAGTAAGATGTCCATCTTCTTCTTTTCGCTAACAAAACCTACCCTTGACATCAACTCCTAAGAGATGTGAGACTATGAGGTGTACTAGAACAAACCCTTTGGTCAAAGGCTAATGGAATTTTTGTCCTTATAGACAATGTTTGTTAGATACTCTATATTTATCTTTTATCTTTAGTTAGTTTGCTATTATTCCTTATTTTTATTTTGGGCTTAGCCCATATCTCTTCTATTATTAATACAGTACCCCATGTGCATATTCAACATGTAAGTCAGATTAATCACATACATAGTTTTTCACTATATTCAACATGATATCAGAGTTATTGTTAGAGTCTATCTTAGCAAGATATGTTGTTTGTTGGACATATCATTTCACATGCTATCAGGTCGCTATCATATGAGTGTCTAGTCTAGGGATGACAACGGGTCGGGTCGGGCATGGATAGTGCCTACCCGCAACCCGACCTGACAAAAAAAAATCCACCCGCTACCTGCACGGATACCTGCTTAAAAAATACCCGCGGATATTTTAAAACCCGCGAATATCCGTGGATACCCGCAAATTTTTAAATAAATATATTTTTATAAAATATTATAATAAAAATTAAATAAAATTACAAAAAATATATAAAATATAATATATATTAAATTAAATATAAATTAAAATTTAATTAATTATATTTAACTTAATAAAATATAAATTAAATTTTTTATTTTATTTTTTTCGGGTAGTAGGTATTAAAAAACCCGCTACTCACTATCCACAGGAAGTAAATATCTGCGGGTACCAACTATCTGTCGTGGATTTTATCCGTGGACGCAGATTTTTTTGTCATCCCTAGTCTAGTCTCATGCTCGAGATGTATATACCTCGACATGGGGGGTGTCAAAAGTCTCACATTGAATAAAAACAAGGCCAATTTAAAGTGTATAATTAACTTGATGCAAACCTCACCTTACAAGTCGATCTTGTGGGGTTGAGTTAGATTTAAAGTCTACTTCTTAACATGAAAATGGATACTCGTGGTTAAGAATGTTTTTGCTGGAGAGGGAGCGTACCAATGTGGAAAGAATTCACCCTTGAAAGAAGATATTATTATAATTCCAAGTGTGAGTCTAAGTACCATATTGTATAAAAATGAAAAAGTAGAACACCATATAAGGATGAAGACCTATTAATCTGTTGCCTTTAAATTTACTATATTCAATTGTGTCAATGTTCCAATCTCAAGTCCATTAAATTAAAATTGTTAGGACTAATCACCAAACTAAGGTATTGTTTGAGATGAGATATTTGATTGTATGAAAAAAGTGATATAAAATTCATGATAAAAAGTGATAAGTGTCACTTGAGCAAGAAAACAAAAATAATAAAAAAATATATTTTTCTTTGTCTTACTTTCACTTGAACGAAAATCCTTGTTTAAACTAAGACAATCCATAAGCCAAATTATACATCATCTTCTATAACCTTTCCATAACTTACTAACATATTTTCCTTACCAACTTAACTATTTTTAACATTATACTGACAATCAATATATTAATATAGTCTAAGTTAATAAATATTGATTTATTCAACTCATATTTCACATGTATGTAACAAACAAAACAAGAGAAAAAAAGGAAAATTATAAAACTGAGGGGAAAAAATTACTAAAAATATCCACTATGATTTATTCAAATTGTCTTGATCTCTATTATCTTATAACTACATTTTTTAATAAGAGAAGAAAATGAGAAATGGTCTTATAGTCTTAGATAGAAGGAAAGAAAATTTAAGAAAATAAACTTAAAAAGATGGTGAAATTTTTTAAATGAATGATTGAATAATTGAATAATTTAAAATTATTATAATTATTATTATTATTGATGATAACTATCATTTTCATATCATATTCTATACTTTAGTAATCAAACAAAATCTTATTTTTATAATTAAACAAGCTTTATATTTTCATAGACATTCACATCATTCATGAGCAAGTAGGAAAAAGAAGTTAAATTATAACAACAATATTTCTTCAATTTTGTAAAAGAAAACTTGGTTTATTTAGTTAAATTTGTTGGAAAAATTAATAATTGTGTTTTTTACATTATAATCTTAAAGTTTCTCGTTGTTCTTAACATTAGAAAATATTAAATCTATTTTACACCTTTAAAAATAAAAAATATAATTATTTTTAGAATTATTTTCTAATAAATCATTAAAATTTCAATATGAAAGAATATTATATTACTCAGTTGATAAGAAGAGAAGTTGAAAGATATTGCCCATAATAATGATGATACGCATTTATTCATTAGACATTAGAACACGACAGAAGTTTCAAGATATCTAAACTCTCACAACCACTCGTATAAGAGTTTATCTCTTATTTTATGTCATACGAATAACTTATGTAAGATTTTATACATTATTGAATGAGGAAATGACTACTATTTAATGGAGTACTTGTTTCTTTCTATATTTTGGATTGTAGTATTTTTTAAATATACTATGAGGCCCCTTTAAGAAATATTTAAAAATTGTTTGATTTGAAAATATAATATATAAAATATTTGTCAATATAATAAAGATAATGTGATATTATTACCAAACATAAAATATTGTGTGTACAGTTTAATATGCTGAAAAAGATGCTGTGTAAATCAGCAGCAGTATTAAATATATAACTCTAAATATGAACCAATAAAACTGTAAACAATGTCTTCCTGAGTATCAACTTTAGCTGATGTGACCATTGTGAAAGCAGAAAACAAAACTTACTCTCAACAACCCTTCTTTCTATTCCATTACTTATAAAAAAAAATATGTATCAATTCAGAATAAAGTTATTTTTACTTTTTCAATTTTTTTAGACGCATATATTCCTGTAGAACTAAAAAAAAACAGTTTTACTTAATATATCCATATCCACTGGAGTTTTATCGTTAATAAAAAGTTAATTATCTTTTTGTTTTTCACATTTTAATATAAAATTAAAATTTATTTTTATTCAAAATTTAAATATATTTTAATTTTAAAATTTTAAAAATAAAAAATATAATTATTTTTTAATTTAATTACGTTGAATATTTTTAACATGGGTATATTCTTGACTCCACATTAAAATAATTAAAATACTAATATGAAATATATTTAATATATTATTAAAATTTAACATAATTAAATTAAAAATAAAATATTCATTAGAACCAAAATATATTAAATTTTAAAATATAAACAAATTTTATTTTTACATCAAAATTAACAAAATAAAAATATATTTAACTTTTAATAAAAAAACTTATTGATTAGTATATTTTTATACACTTATTTAATTTTAGTTTTATGAATAATGATTGTGATCAAAATATATCGTTTTACCTGAGATTTGATTAAATGAAATAAAATGAATTTTAAGCTAAAACATTCATTCGAAACCAGAGTTTTGGCGAATTAATAAAATGAAAATATGTTCTAAACAATCATTATCTTAAAGATTGAAAATTGTCTTTATCATTTATATAAATTAGACTTATATTTCGATTAGTATTATGTTACATAATGAATCATCTCTACAAAGAAACCTATTAGTATCATTGTACCAGGAAGGGCCGGTCGCCGTACAGAAGAACGTCCAGGTAAATGACCGTCCGCCCATTTTAATGCTCCGAGTCAGCCAAAGGGCCAACGACCGTCCGCCTTCCGCGATATTGGAGGCTTGGAAAATTACCTCTTAAATAAATGAAAAGGATCGAATAGGGTAAGGCGGACGCCCATATCACGTGGGCGAACGCCCGCACCTCATTGACCGCCCAAATCACTAATCATCGTGGCTTAGGTAAATTAACCTGGTTTGGAGGTAAGTGGAGATTAGAAGCTATTGGGCTACTTTGGGCTGTGATTAACTTTTCACTAATCCCAAGCCCATAGCAAAAACTATAAATACAGGTCCATGGTGAGTGGTAGATAGGTTAGATTGAATGCACATTTATTGCTATCCTTGAGAAAAGCCATTGCTCTGAAACTGACTTTGGCATCGGAGAGTCTTTTACAGGTCTCCGCCCCCCAGGATTGAAAGGAGAGCTAAGACTTGAAGAGAAGACCAGCCGCCGAGACAAGAGTACAGGAGAATTGGGAGGTCCGGAATAGCACAGCCCTACACATCCGAAACATTTGGCGCCCACCGTGGGGCCGTGCGATTTCAAAAGCCCAATGGTGACCACAAGAAACATGAGCGTGGACGACCCCGTGGAAATGATCCGAGTCTTGCAGCAAAAAATGGACGAAATGCAACAGCGTCACGAGGACGAACTGGCGGCCATAAAGGCCGATTGTGAAGCCCGGATAGCCCGGGAGGTTGGAAGGGCGGATGGAGAAGAGGGGCGATCGAAGGATAAAGGAAAGGCGACGGCGGAAGAACGCACGCCTCAAGACACCGAGCGTGATAGCACTTGGAAGCCTACCGGGTCCGAGGCGGAGGGAAGTAAGGCTAAATCGGTGCATGCAGAGAGTGCTGCCGAGGACGGACGGATGATAGTAAAGTCAGAGCCCTCGTCCACTTTGTTGCTTCCCTTCACCCAAAACATAATGAATGTTCAAATTTCGGAACACTGAGAGTTTCTCTAGCACACGATTCTTCAACCTCTGAGTGAAAAGTTCTTTTTAAGTTTGGTTTAGGCAAAATATATATAGACTCAATATTTAAAAATTCGGTCAGAAAACTGAAGAGTCTCTTCGCAACTACGACTGATAATCGATTATCATAAGTGGTAATCGATTATTCCAAAGACTTTTAGGAAAATCTAAAATTAACTTTGATAATCGATAATTATTAGATATAATTGATTATTGTAGAGGCTTTTGTGAATAATAAAACTTTTCTTGAGTGTTCTACTATTTGAGTTTTACCCATTGACTCTCAGTCTACTAATTTTAAATAAAATACACAAATTACAAGTTCAAAACCTAAATTCTTAAAACTTCAATATATCTCCTGAATCTAAACATTCTTTAAGTCTTGAACAATTCTCCATGAGTCATCATCAAAACTCTTTATTGAAGTAAGATGTCCATCTTCTTCTTTTCGCTAACAAAAGCTACCCTTGACATCGACTCCTAAGAGATGTGAGACTATGAGGTGTACTAGAACAAACCCTTTGGTCAAAGACTAATGGAATTTTTGTCCCTATAGACAATGTTTGTTAGATACTCTATCTTTATCTTTTATCTTTAGTTAGTTTGCTATTATTTCTTATTTTTATTTTGGGCTTAGCCCATATCTCTTCTATTATTAATACAGTACCCCATGTGCATATTCAACATGTAAGTCAGATTAATCACATACATAGTTTTTCACTATATTCAACATGATATCAGAGCTATTGTTAGAGTCTATATTAGCGAGATTTGTTGTTTGTTGGACATATCATTTCACATGCTATCAGGTCGCTATCATATGAGTGTCTAGTCTAGGGATGACAACGGGTCGGGTCGGGCACGGATAGTGCCTACCCGCAACCCGACCTGACAAAAAAAATCCACCCGCTACTCGCACGAATACCCGCTTAAAAAATACCCACGAATATTTTAAAACCCGCAGATATCTGTGGATACACGCAAATATTTAAAAAAAATATATTTTTATAAAATATTATAATAAAACTTAAATAAAATTACAAAAAATATATAAAATATAATATATATTAAATTAAATATAAATTAAAATTTAATTAATTATATTTAGGTTTAATTGCTTCCTTTGTCCCCAGTTTGGTTGAATTGTGTCAAATTCATCCTCATTTTTAAAAAAGTTTCATTGTCGTCCTCACGTGGTGTAAAAGTTTCATTGTCGTCCTCACGTGGTGTAAAAGTGTCAATTGAATCCAAACATAGAAAAAATTTGTGTCAAAGTAGTCATTTTTCCTATATCTCTGTGTCTTCCTTTCATACAATCAAGTACAGATATTCATTTTACCTTATCCAATTTAAGGCTTTTCATAGCTCAAGAGAAGTGACATATGAAAGGAAGACACATATATATAGGAAAAATGACTACTTTGACACAAATTTTTTCTATGTTTGGATTCAATTGACACTTTTATACCACGTGAGGACGACAATGAAACTTTTTTAAAAATGAGGATGAATTTGACACAATTCAACCAAACTGGGGACAAAGGAAGCAATTAAACCTTATATTTAACCTTATAAAATATAAATTAATGTTAATTTTAATTAAATTTAACTTAATAAAATATAAATTAAATTTTTATTTTTATTTTTTGCGGGTAGCGGGTTTTTAATACCCGCTACCCACTACTTGCAGGAAGTAAATATCCGCGGGTACCAACTATCCGTCGCAGATTTTATCCATGGATATCCGCGGACGAGATTTTTTTCTCATCCTTAGTCTAGTTTTATGCTCGAGATGTATATACCTTGACATGGGGGTGTCAAAAGTCTCACATTGAATAAAAACAAGGCCAATTTAAAGTGTATAATTAAGTTGGTGCAAACCTCACCTTACAAGTCGATCTTGTGGGGTTGAGTTAGGTTTAAAGTCTACTTCTTAACATGGTATCAGAGTCGGGTTAGACTCAAATGAGTACAATGATCTCTGTATCAAAATAAGGGTTTCAGGTATGTATACCCTATTGAGATGAATGATAGTACGAAAATGGGTACTCGTGGTTAAGAATGTTTTTGCTGGAGAGGAGCGTACCAATGTGGAAAGAATTCACCCTTGAAAAAAGATATTATTATAATTCCAAGTGTGAGTCTAAGTACCATATTGTATAAAAATGAAAAAGTAGAGCACCATATAAGGATGAAAACCTATTAACCTGTTGCCTTTAAGTTTACTATATTCAATTGTGTCAATGTTCCAATCTCAAGTCCATTAAATTAAAATTGTTAGGACTAATCACCATAACTAAGTATTGTTTGAGATGAGATATTTGATTGTATGAAAAAAGTGATAAAAAAATTCATGATAAAAAGTGATAAGTGTCACTTGAGCAAGAAAACAATAATAATAAAAAAACATCTTTTTCTGTCTTACTTTCACTTGAACGAAAATCCTTGTTTAAACTAAGACAATCCATAAGCCAAATTATACATCATCTTCTATAACCTTTCCATAACTTACTAACATATTTTCCTTACCAATTTAACTATTTTTAACATTATACTGACAACCAATATTAATATAGTCTAAGTTAATAAATATTGATTTATTCAACTCATATTTCACATGTATGTAACAAACAAAACAAGAGAAAAAAAAAGGAAAATTATAAAACTCTAAATATATAAATATGAACCAAAAAAACTGTAAACAATGTCTTCCTGAGTATCAACTTTAGCTGATGTGACCATTGTGAAAGCAGAAAACAAAACTTACTCTCAACAACTCTTCTTTCTATTCCATTACTTATAAAAAAAAAATTATCAATTCAGAATAAAGTTATTTTTACTTTTTCAATTTTTTTAGACGCATATATTCCTGTAGAACTAAAAAAAAACAGTTTTACTTAATATATCCATATCCACTGGAGTTTTATCGTTAATAAAAAGTTAATTATCTTTTTATTTTTCACATTTTAATATAAAATTAAAATTTATTTTTATTCAAAATTTAAATATATTTTAATTTTAAAATTTTAAAAATAAAAAATATAATTATTTTTTAATTTAATTACGTTGAATATTTTTAACATGGGTATATTCTTGACTCCACATTAAAATAATTAAAATACTAATATGAAATATATTTAATATATTATTAAAATTTAACATAATTAAATTAAAAATAAAATATTCATTAGAACCAAAATATATTAAATTTTAAAATATAAACAAATTTTATTTTTACATCAAAATTAACAAAATAAAAATATATTTAACTTTTAATAAAAAAACTTATTGATTAGTATATTTTTATACACTTATTTAATTTTAGTTTTATGAATAATGATTGTGATCAAAATATATCGTTTTACCTGAGATTTGATTAAATGAAATAAAATGAATTTTAAGCTAAAACATTCATTCGAAACCAGAGTTTTGGCGAATTAATAAAATGAAAATATGTTCTAAACAATCATTATCTTAAAGATTGAAAATTGTCTTTATCATTTATATAAATTAGACTTATATTTCGATTAGTATTATGTTACATAATGAATCATCTCTACAAAGAAACCTATCAGTATCATATTTATTAGACTAATAATCATATTTAATTATTTATATCTGTTTTTGTATGTCTTAATCAACTTTGCTTCAACAAATAGATTAATAACAGAAGGTTATTGTGAAATTAAGTAAACGTGTAGTTTCGAGATTGTCTTTTAGAGTTTTTTTTTTCACACGTCATAAACATTTTTTTTTGTTTACAATTTATAATACTTTTTAACAAGGAAAGAGTAAATATTTAATTTGATTTCGGAAAAAACCACTTAACCTAATTTATTTTATGAAAGAAAAAAGAGAAATTGAATATACTCCGGGGACTATAAATAGGGAACATTTTAATTTATTTTTAATGAATTAATTAATTAAAAATGTGAAAATTCATAATGATAGTAAAGATAATTTTATTTTAAAAATAATTATATAATTATATATATATATATTGTTATTTGTGAGTTATATATATAGTTTTAATTCTAGGAATTGTGAGTTATAAAAATATTAATATGATTATCTTAATATCGTCTTAACAAATTTAGATTTGAATATAATATTGTATTAATAGAAAATGATAATTATAGAAAGTTGTAAATATTAATTTAAAATTATATATTTTATATATAAAAGAAATTTTAATCACTAAAGTGATTATGATGAATTGGAATGATTATATTGTAAACTTAATTGTTTGAATTTCTTAAGATGGATATTTTTAATATTTATATGAATTATCTAAAGGTGAATAATTCCTTATAATTAATAATATAGATAATTCATTTTTCATTCATGTATGTTTATACAAAAATGTCATGCATGCTAAGAATTATATGTTTTATTGTTTATTAAAGTGTATATTAGTTTGTATCATTATATATGAAAATGGAATGTATTTATTTTGTAAAAGTAACTTAAATACATAATTAAAGTTTATATAGTTTAAATTTATTTAGTTTTTCATAGCAAAAGCAATGTATAAGGTCCTTCACAAAACACAACCTTTGGTTTTATATCTTAAAAGAGAAGGAAGATTATTATTCTATAATGCATAATCGATATAATTTACAAAACAATAAAAATAGAGTAAAAAAGTGACAGCATAATGGACTATGTCATTAGAAAGATAATTAAAAATAGTTATATTTGATAACATTAAATAAGTATGTTATACGACATAATTAATTACATTACAATAAAGCTCAATTTTTTTTTTACTTTTTTATAAAGTTAGAAAAACTATTCATGGATTTCATTTTTTTTTTCCTTTCTCTTCTTTTTTCTCTTTTTTTATTTTATTTTATCAAATCACTTCCTCTGTCTGTTTCTCTTTTTGCTTCTTTTTTCTCTTCTCTCTTTAATGGAGTGATTTGGAGACAAAGTGAAAAAAAGTACATCAGTTTTCTTTAATGAAAAGATTGTGAATTTGAATTAAAATTTATTGGTATTTGTGATTGATTCAATTGAATTAATAAAGATTGATAAGTTGTTTTATAATGTAATGTCAAAATTATCCTTAGCTGTATTTTTTTTTTAAATATAAACATTTTTTTGTTAAAGAATTAGTTAAGAAAATGAAAATATTTTTTTTCTTAAAAAATATTAGCTATTTAAAAATATTGTTAATTGATTGTTGATAATAATTATAAAAAAATTATTAAAAAACAAGTATTTAAAAAAATAAAATCTCGAATATAAGAATAAATTAATAATTTCTCAACAAATCCTATATCCACGAATTCTCATAATTTCATCCTTAATTTTCTTTTTTAAATCTTTTCCTACAAATTATTACAAATCATAGAAAACAAGTTAAACCAAATAGAGAAAATTATGAAAAATCATCTCAAATGAAATCCTTGTAATACCCACAAATAATAAATTATGTGAGAGGATGTGTCAGGAGAGCAAGACGCAAATGTATTATCCTCGTTGCCTTCATATATATAAATGAAAGAACCATAAACACACACATAACATTCACGGAATTACTCTCAACCTCTTCTTTTCTTCTTATCTTGTGAAGAGATTTATACGGTATAAGAAACAAATAATCGATTACGTTTATACTATAATTGATTGTGTGAAAATTAATCAATGACAAAGTTAGAATAATTGATTGTTACATATTCAACATATGGACAATTTGTTATGTTGATATAATACAATAAAATAGTTTTTTCATTTTATAAATATATCAATTTATAATTTTTTGTCAATTATTATATTTATCAAATTATTTTTTTTATTTTTTAATCTTTTTCTTTAATTTAAAAGATTATATATATATATAGGGTTAAACATGTTTTTAGTCCCTAAACTATTGGCCGTTTCTGGTTTTCGTCCCTCTTTCAAAGCAAGGTACAATTTGGTCCTCATTCTTTTCGAAACGTTCGTTTTAATCCTCGGAAATTTTTAAACAGTATTTAGTTTTCGAGGACGAACGTTTCGAAAAGAATGAGGATCAAATTGTACCTTGCTTTGAAACAGGGACGAAAACCAAAAACGGCCAATAGTTTAGGGACTAAAAACATATTTAACCCATATATATATATATATATATATATATATATATATATATATATATATATATATAATTTTCACATAAAATTAAAATTAATTTCTCTTCAAAACTTTTATCTAATTTAATTTCCAAATTCAAAAATAAATGGATAAGTATATTAATTTACTAAAAAGAATCCAAGTGAGACGTGCATAATAATGACATCTCTAAATATCATAATCTACTATGTAACACTGTTATACAGTTCACCAAAATTAACACTTTTTTATTTTTAGGATTGATTAAATCTACTTATTCATGAAGTTAAGAGATTAAATTAGCTTAAAATTTTAAAAATTAATTAATTTCAATTTGATGTGAAAGAACTAAAAATATATCTAATTTTAATTTTAATTTGTTTTTCTCAACTAGTAATTCAAACAGAAGTTAACTGAAATGATTGTTTATTTATTATCATAAGGGCCTATAGTAGGAGTAATTAGCTTCCAGACTGAACGGTTGCAGAGCTAAACAACTCTGAGTGCAGAAGAAAATATATTCCATTTTTTAGTAACTGCAACATTAACGTAGTAAGCAGCAGTCCACATATAAGGCTAAATCATTGCAGAAAAACAACCAAGTAAGCTCCACGTGATTAATGTCAGCAAATAATACAAATAACAATAAAATAAAAATGAAGGGCTTTTTACGACTTTAATGTGTGAGAGGGACTTTACTATATATGAAAGGTGAAGGAATTATTGGCACTAAAATAAGACTGCTACCCTTTCGGTGCACCAAAGGATGCAAGGAATGTGAGGCTCAAAATAGATAATGTTCAGACACACACATACATTTAACTCATATCACCAACTTTCTGCACCAATCATCTTGCCCCCAACGACCACACACACACACACACACATATATATATATATATATATATATATATATATATATATATATATATATATATATATATATATATATTCTAATTGAATGTGATATTTTATATTATATTTTTAACATTTGTAATGTTCTTATTGATATTCAGATATGATTACATTCAGATATATTTCATTCATGAGATTGAAACATTAATGTTAATTATGGGAATGATAACGATGTTTTAAGACAAATTATAAGTTCTTTTAAGTCTTTCACTAAAAATAAAGAGTTTTTTTAAAACTTAATTTGGGAGCTTATGTTCTTATCACGTGCAATGACTTCACAATGGATACCAAATGTTCTTACCAAGATTTGGAGTACTAACTTTTAGACAAGTAACAAGATCCTAGTAATGACTTGAATGCTCCTAATGGCTGGAAATTAGGGCTGGGCAAAAATAACTGATTTGTACTGCACTATAGTTAATTGTACTATATTATACTTAAAAAAACTGATCCATTTTTACTAAAAGTTTCAGTATACTATTTTATGGTTTACTTTTTAAAAACTGAACTTATAACAGTTTCAGTCCAGTTAACTGTGAGAACTGTATCTACTCTTTCTTCTTCTCTAGTTCCCGTTCAACTCTTTCGTCTTACCAAAAAAACGTTATTTAATAATAAAATATTATAGTAAAAGAAATCGTTCACATAAAAAATTAATAATGAATTTTTTAAGACAATTTTTTAAGACAATTTTTTTATCACAAATTTTTATATTTTTTTATCAATAAACATATATTACTTTTTAAATAATATTATTTTAAGTAATAAAAGTAAAATATATTTTTTAAAATTTAATTTTATTAAATGATTAAGTAAAAGAAATCATAAAAGAAAAAAAGACTGTATAAAAAAAATAATACTTTAAATATATTATATTCTTTAACATATTATTAAATATGTAAAAATATGTTAAATTTTTTTTTAATGATATTAAAATGTGTGTAAGAGCACCCACTAAAATAACTATTTATTTTAAAAAACAACTTACTTTAAAATAAATATCAATATTATTATTTTTAAATGATATTATTTTACAAACTAAAACTAAAATATAATTTTTAACGTTAAATTTATTAAATGACTATATAATGAAATATCATAAAAAAATAATAAAATAACAAAAATAATTAATATTATAGAAATATCAAATGACAAAAAAATTAACAAACATTTGTTAAGAGTAACTTTTCTAGTATCATCTTTTATTATATTATAATCATTAATAAATATTAGTTTAATTTTTACATAATAAAATATAAATAATAAATAATTGATTAATAAAACAATTTTATGAGGCAACAAAATAAATATAAATAAAAAATTATTTTAAAATAAAATAAGTAGATAAAAAGATAAAATAAATTATATACACATATAAAACAAAAAAAATATAAATAAAAAATTAAAAAAATAAATATAAAAGTAAAATAATATTCATGACAAAATAAGTATAAATAAAAAATAAATAATAAAATAAAATAAATAAATAAAAAATAAAATAATTTCCATACACATATAATAATAAAATAAATATAAATAAAATAGAAAATAATAATATCAAATAATTAAAAAGTTAATTTGTAAGACACTTATGAATAAAATAAAATAAATATTAAAATAAATTTCAATTAAAAAGAACATGTATTGTTATATTATTCAATTTAAAAACTAGTATAATTCAGTTTAAAAATAGTACACTTAAGTTTAAAATTAGTATAGGTAGTAGTTCAGTTTATATTGTAGTTTAGTATAATTTAGTATAATTCAATTCAATCCAGTTTGATAAAACAAAAAACAGTTCAGTTCAATTTGTCTGAATTGTTTTACAGTTCAGTTCAATTTAGGCAAATTAGTTTTTAGTTCAGTACAGATTTTAATAGTACAGTGCAGTTCAGTTCTATTTGCCCACCCCTAGCTGGAATCAAATTCCTCATTGTTTAGAATAGGAAGATCCACATTTAAAAGACTCTCTAACACTTAAGTCGTTAAGAAAGTTTTGGAATCTTATGAATAAAAAGGAGTGCGAGAGAATTGTGTGTGTATTTATAAAGTTTTTGGGTCTCATCAGGTTTGTTGTAAAAACGGATAATATCAAGAGAATATCAAATAATATCAAACAATATAACAACTTACCGTTTATATGTTAAATTATCAGAATAATAATAATGTAATATTTTACCTAGTTAACCATATATTCTGTTGATATGATATTAAAAGATATTATAACATAATCAAGCTATTAAGATTTAGTCACGTATTCTGTTAATATATGATAATTACACCAACAATTATATCTTAGAATATTATTTAACAACTTTAGGTCAATAATGTTGAATTAGCTATTTTGGGTCATGCTACTTAGTATATTAGTTGGGTTGGGTACCTACATAAGCCCTCCCAAGCTCATAAGTTTGATTATCATAAAGGGAAGACTTATTACGACTATAACGGGCCCTTTGGCCAAGTTGTACCTAACTTTATGTTTGTATGGTCATTTGGCCGAATTGTAGGTGGTCGTCTTTAAACATGAATGTTGTCTTGAGCGTTTTGAATTATTGACTTGGACAAGATTTGATGCCACTTGTCTAAACAAGCTTTGTGCTACTGACTTAGACAGACGTTATGTGTGTTGCCGACTTAGGCAGGCTCAGGTGCCGTTTGAGTGGGCTTAACTTATGCTACTGTCTAAGTAGGTTTGAGTATCGCATTTGCGGACTTAACTTATGCACCGTCTAGGTAACTTGGGTGCCACATTTGTGGGCTTATATTATCGTCTAAGTAACTTGGGTGCGACATTTATGGGATTTTGTTATCGTTTAGGTAACTCAATTACTGCATTTGCAGGCTTTTGTTACCGTCATGGTAACTCGGGTGTTGCGATCGTATGTTACTGTTTAGGTAACTCGGGTGTCACATTTGTGGTTTTTTGTTAATGTCAAGGTAACTCAAGTGCTAAATTTGCAAGCTTTTATTAATATATAAGTAACTTGGGTGCCATTTTTATGGGCCTTTGTTACTTTCTAAGTAACTCAGGTGCCTTGAACAAAAGGTTGCACACATGAAGACAAGATGCGGAGGTTGTATTACGTCTTCCTGATGGCAACGTAGGAAGCTCCTCCCACTACAACTCTTTCATTAATAACCAAATGAATACCTCAATAAATAATTATGTTAAAACGCAAATATCCTCATGTGAATATCAACAAATAATGAATCAAAGCCACTTTATCTAGTTTTTACTTAAGTGTGCATTATGATTCCAAATGCATGTAGTTAAAAAATATCATGATCAATACACTACTACAAAAATCGCGTACAACATCCAATATTTTGGGTTTTTAACGGCGAATTCGCAAACGACGTCATATTAGGAGATATTAAATTGACGTCGAATTCAAAAAATTCGACGTTAAACTAACGTCGAATTTTGTCAATATACGAAGTTAACTTAACGTCGAATTTTGTCAATATACGACGTTAATCAATTTTTTTTGTTTTTTTAATTAATTGTGATCAATTTTTACAACTCTACGAGACTTGAAAAGTAGAAAAACAACATATTTCAGTTTTTGGTATTTTACAAAGCAAGAACTATGAACGTAGTATCAACAACAAGCAACAATAAACAACAACAAACAAGTTCAATCAAACAACAACAAAAAAGTTCAAGCAAACAACAACAAACAAGTTCAACAAATAAGTTCTTCAAAACGAAAATGAAAACTAACCTTCAAAAGGTGGGTTCATCGGAATAAAGTGTCGTCACTAGTGACAGAGAAAGCATAATGCACATATGAAGGATAAGAGCACGAAAATAATCGGTCAAAACAAATGAAAATCATACATAAAGTAGTTAATTAACATGCATTTTTATCAACTGGAAGAAATATTGCATGTGATGGTCATCAAACTTCATTCGGAAAAAGTTTGAGAAGAGAAGAGGGTCTCGCGTGCTAAGATAAAGTGAATAAATTTTCAATCTCTCGCTCAAATTTTTATTGAATTCACTAACCTTTCGACCTCTAACGCTAGGACATTCGACGTTTTATATCCTTTTACGTCGATTACAATTCTAAACGACATTTAATAATTGCATTTATTTACAAAAATGTCACCGATCATTTTTAACGTTGGCTATTTAGTGGTTGGACGTTGAAAGTGTGACGTTATACACTATTTTTTTACTAGTGGTATAATGAAAATGTGTAACTTTAGGGGCAACGACCTATTTGAATGGGTGAGTGCTTCCCGTTAATGCATGAAATTGTGTGAGACCCTAGGTGTTTTGAATACTTGAATTACCTTTCCCTTCATAATATTATTATACAATTATAAGAAATACATATTGAACTTGTAAAGTTTGTTAGAGTCATTCCTTCTTTAATAATTTTAATAAGTTATTCACCCTTCTCATATGTTATGTAGTAAGCGATATAATAATACATGAATTATCTTCACAATCCCTCTTAATAATGATTTGTCATCTTGCATAAAAATGGTATAAAATGTGAAGGTATGATGAAGTTTAATTTAGATCTCACATAGGTGCCAAATGATTTTAGTGAGATTTGAAATGTAGATCTTTGGACTGGTGATAAGATTCTAGTGGTAACTTGAATGCTCTTGATAGCTAGAATTGAGTCCTTCTTATTTAGGCGGTGAGAGATTCACCTGTAAAAATCTTTTCAACACTCAAGTCGGTAAAAAAGTTTTAGGATCTATGTGAGTACAAAAGAGCATGAGAGAATTGTGTATTTTCTAGTAAAATATCATATGCATTTATAAGGTTTTTTGAAATATACGACTCATAATAAAAATTGATAATATCGAAGTTGATATCAAATAGTATCTACAAAATAATAACTTATCATATATATATATATATATATATATATATATATATATATAATATAAATGACTTTTTTAGTCATTAATTTTAGTTGGACAATTGAAAGAAGTAAGCATCTCAACTTATTTTACAATATATTGACTTTTTTTTTTGGATAATCTTGTTCTTGGTCTCTAGTTGAGTAATAATGCTTTTAAGGTGTGGGAGCTTAATTTTGAGAAAGAGTACATCTAAGATAAAAAAAGATTAGTAAAAAAAATTTTAAATACTATTATTAAATTTCGATAGTAATAATGTTATGATATTGAATCTTGTGGTGTAATTAATTGATTGTATCATGGTTACTTTGACCCATTTACTTAAAATTTATATTGATACATATGTTGTGGGTGGTGGTGAAGAGACAGTGAAATTGATGAGATGATGAATTTAACTTAATAAAATTATGCAATTTATTTGGTTTTTATTATTTTGAGTTGCATAATTTAAGCAAATTGGTTTATAATGTATGAGCATTGTCACTTGAATTGTCTATGTTGATTTTGCACTAAATTCAACATTGATGGCATGATTGTTTGGTTGTTCTATTGAGATATTTTCTTCCTTGTGTTGAACAAAGTATTTCTAATGTAGCTCTTATAAAGAAATGAAATTGGGTAAAATAAAGGGTTTATATTTGACGTGTTTCAAATTGGTTCATTGGTGTATTGATATACTTTTGAAAATGAATGAGCCTATATGGCATAAGATAACCTTAAAATAACTTAGATATACCCAATGAATTAATTTTAAACACACTAAAACCCTTATATCGTTGTTATAACATTGGATAGTATCACTGAACCGCTAGGCGTCAAGTGGAGAGCTTAAACAAGTGAGCTCTAGAGTTCCACGACGTTGGGTGGTACCTTGAGACCATTGGGCGCTCAAAAATTAGTGGTTACAATGGTCCAAAGCGTCGAGCACCACTTTAAGACCGTTGGGCACACAAAAGTCAGTGAACTCAGTGGATTCTAACATTATACATCAATTTTGGATGCTGAGGTGTCTTGATAAAATCAAGATTCTCACTTCGTTAATCGTTTAAATCTTGTTGAAATTTTGACAGTTGGTCCTAGATATATGAATATTTAATTTGATCGTGGGAATCTTTAATTTGAGATCTCTAGTTAGAGAATTTATTTTTGTTGTGAGTCGATTATAAGAAATATTGTATTTTAATATTATGTTAATGCAAAAGAAAATAGATGATCAGTTATTAACATTTAAATTGAAATTAATAATATGTGATTGATGCTATGAGATTATTTGGATTGAAGTAAGACAAGTATATATGACATGATGTGATGATTTAAGATTATAAGAGAATTGTAATATGTGAGTTATGGTGCGAATGTAGTGACTTCTAATAAGGGAGTACTACATTGATGTGATGTTAGAAAGTGTATTGTGAAAGATTATGAAAAACTATCCTGACTTGATTAATATCTTACTTATGTAGAGGAAGATATCTATTTGTGAAAATTGAAGGAGATTCCTACAATCTAGAGCTTCAATATGAAAAGGATTGAACCTTGCAAATATATGAAATTTATCCTGGTGTACTCTAAATTGATTGGTGTCCCCATGTAAAATCTATAAATATAACTCCTGGGAGGAAGAATGAGTAATATACATATAGTAGAAAAAATAGAAACAAGACCTTAAAACTCCTAAAATGTTATACTAGAATCTTTATATGTATATATATTATTATATTTTATAGTATTTCTTATGAACGTAATAATTATTGTTTTTTTGAAATATTTAGAACCTAAAAATGTTTTAAATAAACTTATTTGTATTTAAATTTATGTTTTGAGGTTTGTTTTTGCTGGATTGGAACGAGGATGATTCCTGTGCAACGCTCCTATTTGGCCGAATGTTTACTTTCACTTTGTTCTCGATGACCGCTTAGTTTGAGGGAGTTGACCTACTCAAGTCAAACTTTTTTTTCTGAAAGTCTAAAGTAATTCAATTATGAAAAAAGTGTCTTTACCTCGAAATTAAACATATATTTATAGGGTTTAAAAGAATCAAACCTATTAATTTACCTTTTAATGGTCATTAATGTCAACATTAACCACTCATCAATAGTAGTTACCGTATTGATTACGCATTAACTATGTCCAACTACTGTCGTGCCTGATTGCCTATGAAATTCTTTTCGATACCCCAACCAATTGATTCACGTCATAGTAATATTCGATCGGTCAGGATACTTTCTTTTTATGAAAACAAAAAGCTTAGACATTTTTTTATTATTTTTTGAATATCCAAGATTTTGTAAAGGCTTAATACCCTATTTTGTTCCCAGTTTCGGTCGAAAATGTCAAATTAGTCTTTCCTTTAAAAAATACGTCAATTACTGTCGTCAAACGAGCGTTCAAACTCATAACTAGAACACTCACTTACTTCTATCACTAATTGTGGTCAATCATCTTCCATATTTTTTTTAATGTATTATTATGATAATTTTGACTTACAGTGGCCTAAACCTTAAAGTGTAAATGTAAGGGAATTTATTATTAAGCGAACTTGTTTGTGTTCGTAGTAAAAAAGTTTATTTTGCTTATTGTTGAAGTTAAAGATTAAAAATTTAATTAAATTTTTTTTTGTTTTGGAAAGGATGAATTTACAAGTTATATTTAAAATTTTTATAAATATTAGGGAGAGAGAAAAAAAAAGTATTATAAATGTGAATAAAGTTTAAAAAACATGGGCTATTGATGATGATAGGTGAGAGTTAAAGTAGTGGGGTTTAGGCATAGAGTAGGCCGGTACTTATGGCGGTATTGTTGCAATTTCTATTCAACCAAAATCTTGTTTTTCGTTAAACCCCCAAATTTCAACCCTTTCAGCCACACACGACGCAACTACATCTCTCACTTGTCACTACTCACTCCCACTTACCCATTCATATTTTCTAATGCACATTTTTCAAATGCCCCAAAACACAAACTTCATCATTATGCAACATCTTCCACACTTTTTTATCATTACATATGTCATTTTATAATACTTTTATATTTCTTATTAGCATTTATCATCATTAAAAAATAGGGTTAAAGATGTCTTTTTCTTTAACTTTAAGTAAAATTTGGAACTAATTTTTTATTCAAAAAAATTTATCCAATTTAATTTTTAAACTTTAAGTAATATTTAACCCATTTATCAACTAACATTAAAGCCAAAATAATATCAAACAATATAAACCATTCAAATATTATTAAAAGTTAGTAGCAATATTATACTATAATAATAAGTGGTGGAGAAGATATAATTAAAAAATATTAATTGTAATATTTATACTAATTTTTTATTCTCTTTTTTTATATTACTTTTCTTTTCATGTGTATATGAAAACTATTTTTAATCAACTTAAAAAGATTATATAAATTAATAATTATTTCAAAATAAAAATTAGATTAATTAATTTGTTGCTAACACAATAAATTCATCAATATATCATTTATATTAAAATATATTAACATACATTTTTAGATTAATTCGTACGTAAATTTTTCGTCCAAAGTCTCTTCATAATCAATATCGTTAGTCGTTTTATTGATATTTAAATACCTTATCAATATCATTTGTATATTATGTATTTAGAATCTCTTTAATCTCCTTGTTACATCTCTTTCTTCTCTTTGTTTGAATGTTAAAAATATTTTATAAAAGTAAACTTTATATGTACAAAATTAATTCTTAATCTTTCATAAAATTTACTAGAAAAAAAATTGTTGCTTTCTTGATATAATATAATAATATGATCTTTGAATGAAAATTATTGATTTTTTATTAACAAGCTAGAAACGAAAATAAAGAAATGTCTAGATAGAAGGATAATATTATATACCCATCTTTAGTGATCAAAATAAACATGATTAGTAATATGTATGTATGAAGTTTTTTTTTTTTAATTCTGCACAGCATCCAAAAGCTAAGCCTATATGATTCACTTGAAGATTATTATTATATTGCTAAGAAAAAAGAAAATCACAATTAATACTTGCGTAGAATTTACTTTTTTTCAAGCGAGAGAAATGGTCCTAAGGTGAAGTGAAAAGAAATTGTTAAAAAAAAGTATAAAAGATTAAAATTAATATTTTTAATTACAACTTAATCTCTCATTTAATAAACATACCACATCTTGCTAAAAAAATAACTTTTAATAATTGTTAAAATTAGGTCATAATAACACAGTTTAGGGAAGTCGTGTATGGAATAATTACTTCAAGCTATTAATATTTATGGAACACTTTAAAATAGATTAAAACAAGTTAAAACAAAATTGGATAATTCATAAACACGTATTGTGAATTGTGGTAAGATTTGTTTTCATGTGATTAAATTGAGAATTTTTGTTAACGGAAGATGCATTAAATTTTAATTAAAGGAGGCATTGAGTACAATTTTCATAGTTGTGTTGATAAACATTTTCAGTACGCTACATTTTAAAACCAACTCTATATAGATCTTAGTTTTTTGCTTTTCCTCTTGTCAACTTCATCATCATGACTTAAAGAACTAGATTTCATAGTAATAATATATAGTACGAATTTAGCGACTAAAATATTATACCGAAATTGGATAATTTTATTACAATCAATTATTCATATAGCGCGTACTATTCACGTGTTTTAATAATTAATTTAATGAATGGTATATTTCCTTGCCGTCCGGATTAAAATAACTGTATTTTAAATTAATACATGCTAATTAAAAATAGGAAATATTGTTAAAGTAATCTCATTCTTTTTATATAAGTTTTTATAGATTTATAATGAAATTCTTCCTTTTATATTTATTTTCAATAACTTTGTATCTATTTTTTGTGTGATGAGTTATTAAGATTATTTTATGTATATGAGTATACAGCGAGGTGTATGCACCATCATATATATATATATATATATATATATATATATATATATATATATATATTCTAAATTAAGTTTTGAGTATCTTCAATTCAATTAAGTCTGTTAAATATGTATGGTTTATTGAATAATAAAAGATTTTATATTTTTCAATAGAGTTTTTATCATTTAATTTTTCTATTAAATGGATGACGTGGATGTTTCTTTATCCTATGATTTTGATTGTTAGTGGTTACATGTTATTTTATTATATTAGATTTTTATAAATTTATATTCTTCACTTGTGTAGCAATTTTATGATTAATCAAGACAAAAATCTAATAGAAAAAAAAATGTCAAAGAACATTAGCATCTTTATTCTTCAAAATTATCTTACAAATAAAGAAATAGGATAAAAACAATCAACATAAGAATATAGTGTGAAAATTCTAAAATCAAAGAAAAATCATGTATGTTGTCTAATGACAAATTGATAATAACACTATATGAATATTTTTTAAACTCATTGAGGAATTTTCTCATGTTCTTTGACTACAAGGACATTCACATTCTCCAAAACAATAATTTAACCAAAATCTCAACACATTCTATTACAAGAGTATAAAAAAAAGTCAAATACAAGCTTGAACTATATTTGACTTGGGTGACTAAAACCATGAACTTAGAATCTATTTTATAGCCGCCTTCACCCACGTTATTACTTATCCTAAGTAATGTGAAACTTTTCAAGATGTATTATTTTCATCAACCTAACATTGTCCAAAATTTATCAATAAATCCTCAACTTAGTATGCCATCTTTTCACCGAAAAAATCCCCTACCACCTTTTCTTAAACCTCTCCAACAATATCTTCTTTAGTGATACTCTAGTGATCTTTTCATCAAAAACTCAACTCTAACTCATCAAAATCACCTACAACAATTTTAGTAGGAATATTTGGCTCTATGTGAACGTTGTAATATCTGTACTTGGACTCCAAACGCAATCACTTACAAACAATTTTAGTGTGAATAGTTTGCATTAACCAAAGGTAGGGTTTCCAGCATGAAACCTTATCTTTGGTTAATGCAAACTATTCCTCTTTGTTCACCTCCCTGTAGAGGATAATGGTATCACTAAACTTGTTTATCTAAGATTTGTGCCAAAATTTCAAGTGCTTTTACTTTGCAAAACCAACTTTTTTGGTTTGGCCACATCTTTATATTTTGCAATGTACACCTATTAAGGATGAAACTCGAGTTCAATTCTTTAATAGGATTTGTTGCGTGACAATGTTTTGGAGGTTAAAGAGAATCATATTATTCACGCACAATTCCCCTTATTATTGGCTTAAGAGACGACATTGTTGAAGATTCATAACTTTTCTAGAAACTTTTTCGCCTATTATTTATTGACCGATATATGATTTATAATTTTTTTCATTAAAGATATTATAAGTAATGATGATTTATTAATGTTGGATCATAAAATAGAAAAGAAATTAGAGTAATTCAAAATCATGACATAATAGTTGAATTATAAAATTATAAAGGGTTAAATATGTTTTTAGTCCCTAAACTATTGGTCGTTTCTGGTTTTCGTCCATGTTTCAAAGTAAGATACAATTTGGTCCTCATTCTTTTCGAAACGTTTGTTTTAGTCCTCGAAAACTAAACACTGTTAAAAAATTTGGTCCTCATTTAGCAACAAATGAGGACTAAAACCAAAATTCCGAGGACTAAAACGAACGTTTCGAAAAGAATGAGGACCAAATTGTATCTTACTTTAAAAGAGGGACGAAAATCAGAAACGACCAATAGTTTATGGACTAAAAACATATTTAACCCAATTATAAAATTACCATGTAAAGAAAATATCAATCAAATAAGATATTTAATGGAAAAATTAAATTATATATACTCAATTAAAAAATATGTAATTTTTAAATAGTGAGTAGATCGCAAAAATTTAATAAAGAATAAATGAATAACATACCTAAATTTATCTAAAGTTTAAAATTTAATTATCAAAAGTCTAGTTTAGAAAGACGTTAGTATTAATAAAATTCTCTCAAGATTTAAAAGGAAAATCAAATACATTAAAGATAAAGTAATATACAAATTACAAATTAGAAACTCCATTTGCGGTAAGATTTCTGTTTTACAGTTTGTTTTAGTATCTGTACGTACTTTTTCATTTTTATATGCATATAGATTTTTCGTTGACGTGAAAGAAATAAATATTAGTAGCCCTTAATATGATGTTTCACAATAGCTTTTTAATTCTGTACGTGAGGGAATTTTTGTGGTGCATCTTTGTTTGATTTTTAATTAAAAATATATAGCAATCAAACATAAATTGCATGGAGTTCAATTTGAATAAAAATAAGATAATATAATAATTTTGTATAACTTCATCAGCTGTTCTGTTATATTAAAAGGTTTGTTGTTTTCAATATTATGTTAAAACATATTTACTTTCACACACATTTTCTTTCTTTTGTTTATTAAATAAACTAGAATAAAATGGAAATATATAAAGGAGCTCTATATTTTTATAACAAAGAAAAATAAAAAATACAAAAAATATTATGTCATATTTATATTAGTCTCAATATTTATAAAAGATTTATTCAATATGATTCTTTAGATATTTTTTTTACCTTTTCAATTTAACGTGGTGTTTTTCATTAAATTGATATTAACACCGTGATTATGTATTACTGTGTTAACCTTTTTTTTCTGGGTTTTTTATGGGTTTGTTTTTGTCCTTTTCACATTCTACCACCTTTGACCACCATATCTCTTTTTTACTCTAAATTACATTGAATCTTTTAAATAAAACTAAAAATTAAATTGAAGACAAAAAAAAAATCACATTAAACAAATTTTATAATGAAACCAAAATATTAATTAAACATATTTATATATTATCACATAAGATAATTCTTAGAATCTACCTCTCTTAAATTTCAATATATAATATTATCTGAAATTCAAAATACAAATATTAAAATTACTCTTTCTGTATTACTTCTTTCGAATAATATGTTATTTTACATCAAGATAATCTCCTTCCTTTAATCTCATTCCTTTTATGATAGGATTATTGTGTTAGTCTCTCTTCACATATTTATAAATATTTATAAGAAGTTAGTCAAATTTGAGTTTTTCATTTGATTACACACATTTTCTTTGGAAAATGAATTAACTTATAATATATTGTTAAATTTGAATTACTTCAAAATTGTTAAACTGCAAATTAAATCAAATCAATTGGTTATAAGAAAACCACGTTAGTAAAAAAAATCAATTTTAATCCATTGTCCATATTTATATCGAATTTATTCTGTTTTCATAATTTCCAGTAAAAAATTTTAAAGATTTATTGAGGAGGATTTAAAGTCATTAAATAAACCTTAAAATATTTCATTGATATGAGAGACACATAAAAGATACTTTTAAAAAAAATGATATGTATTAGTGTATTCATTATTCTCTCCGACATGCTCATTTGTTAATTATGAATAAGTTAGTTAATTAAAAAAATTGACTGGATGCTTGGTGTGACAATGTATTCGAATCAGTGTATTATTGTATTAGCATTAAGTAGAAGTAAATACATCCGTGTCTGTCTTCCCACGTGCTCGAATTATTCAACCGTTGTCAGAGGACCAAAATCACAAAAGTTAAACAAAATTCTGTCACCTCCATTTTTTTATACTTTTCTTTATCACCACGTGTTCAAATTCTTATCTCTCATCTCTCTCATCCCATTCTCTCCTTCTATTTTACGCCCCTCCTCTGTTCTTCGCTCTCTCCACTCTGTTTCCACTAAAAAAACAGAGTATGAAATTCCGTTACTCCATCCTGCTCATATCAATCCTCCTCGCAGTCTCGGCTGTGGTTTCTGTCGCCGAGCCTACTCCCTCCGCCGCCTACAACCGCGTGCTGTTTCCCGACCGGAGATGCCAGAGGGCGATGTCGGAGAACAGCACAAGGCTCGGCGCGCCACCGGTGGCAGCGGAGTGCGAGGTGTGGAGCGAGGCTTGTTCGGACGCGGTGCTGAAAGTAGCGCGGCAGTCGGAGACAGCGGAGTGGCTGAGAGGTATTCGGCGGAAGATCCACGCAAATCCTGAGTTGGCGTTTGAGGAAATCGAGACGAGTCGCTTGGTGAGAGAGGAGTTGGATCTGATGGAAGTTAGCTATCGGTATCCCCTCGCTAAGACCGGTATTCGAGCTTGGATCGGCACTGGTGGTCCTCCTTTTGTTGCCATCAGAGCTGACATGGACGCACTTCCCATTCAGGTCTCCTTCTCCCTCTCTTCCTTTCAATTTTCCTTCTGTCTTCTTCAAAACCTAAAACCAAAACCAATTCACAAAAAACCACTAATATAATATAATATAATAAATATAATATAACATGGTATAATATAATAATATTACCCTCTTAGTGGACTTTCTAATCCTTTCCAACTTGCCTTCAAAGATTCATGTTTATCTCTAACTTCATTCATGATATTACTTTTAATTTTTAAAATAATTTAAAAAATTAAAAAAAAAATGTTTTTAAGTGGATTTTTAAAACATTTTTAACAATAAGAAGAAAATTTATGTTTAAATATTTTATTATGATAAAAAAAATTATTATTGTTATTCTTTTATTGCGTCTTATTACGTGTCGACACGAGACATAGTTGAAATCTTTGATTTGTCTTTATATGATAGATATTAATGATAAACCTTTAGATATATTTGAGTTGTTATAAGTGTTTTGTACTATATGTCTGACAATAATAAAAGTAGTTATACTTTATGATTGTGAAATTTTTGTGTCTAACTTAAAAGACAAAGATTATTAAAGAATATATTAGATTCTGTACTTCGATAAAAAGAGTATTTGTTTTTCAGTGTTATATTTGAAAAGAAGAAAAGAAGGAAATGTATTATACATAGATTTTGTTACATGTATTAATCTTCCTTAATATAATTTATTGCAATGTTTTGCTTTGAAGTTTCATAGTAGCATTTGAACCAAAAATATAGATGGATGTGTTTTCTTTTTCACTACTTCTACCCCACTTTACTACCGTTGACTATAGATTTATTTTCTATGCATCCGGCAGTGAAAAAAAGCGCTTAACTTTACATTTACATAACAAAAAGTATGATTTGCCAAATTATGTTGTGATAAAACAAAATTCCATCTCATCACTAGTCGGGATTCGTTGTAGGAAGCTGTGGAGTGGGAGCACAGGTCTAAAGTTGCCGGCAAAATGCATGCTTGTGGGCACGACGCACACGTTGCCATGCTTCTTGGCGCTGCCAAGATCTTGAAAACTCGAGAGCATCTATTAAAGGTTTGTTCTTTCCTTATCTCTTACTACTAATCAACATACTATTCCACCATTTCTTACAATTATTTTCGACACTTCCTCGATCATCTCAATCACACATAATTAACAACTTCACTTCATACTTACATTTAAGGATATTCATTTACAACTACATAATTTTATTTTATTTTCAAATTTAGAGCAAGAAATCTTATATATGAAATTTTTCAGTATTTACTTTAACACATTATATATATGTTTTCCGTTTTCTACAATAATAAATAAGAGTATATAGGATTCACATCTTTTATCTTGATACCATGGTTTATAATGGCATAACTTTATTTGGGACGACACTTGGGCCTAGAAGTGTGGTCCATTACACTTCCTTTGCCTCTAACAATTCCATTGCACTTTTCTGTGGAAGACACAATCTTCTTACTGTGTGGGTTTAGATATATTGCCGCTATCAGTAATGGCTCCCACAAGGACAGACAGTGGAAAAACTTCTTCATAAAGATTCAAACGGTGGAACTTTTATATTTAAGAAAGAAAAACAAGTCAATCTTTTTTGTTTTCTATTTGGTGTTGTTAAATATAGTGAAAATTATATATGGGATTAATCTCCCTTGTGTTAAACACACATAGGTTTTTTATTTATAATTGAAAAAATATGGACTAAGCCCAAAATACAAATAAGAAATAATAACAAACTAACTGAAAGATAAAAGATATAATATTTCTAACACTCCCCCTCAAGCTGAAGCATACAAATTGTATGAACCAAGCTTGAAATAACTGAACTTGGTTTTGAACTAGATGATTTGTCTTTAAGAGTGTGAGACAAACAGAGATGGGTTATCACATGTCAATGAACAAACAACAGCTTGTGAAACTTCAACTTCAAAAGTGGATGAAGGAGAGCAACGGAGAAGGAGGCAAGAAACACTTCAACTTCAAAAGTGGATGAAGGAGAGCAGCGGAGAAGGAGGCAATAAACACTTCAACTTCAGAAGTGGATGAAGGAGAGCAGCGGAGAAGGAGGCAATAAACACTTCAACTTCAGAAGTGGATGAAGGAGAGCAGCGGAGAAGGAGGAAATAAACACTTCAACTTCAGAAGTGGATGAAGGAGAGCAGCGGAGAAGGAGGCAATAAACGCAGCAGATCTGTGCGACAGATACAATAAGAAAGGAAGAACAAGGTAAGAACAACAATACAGAGGCGAAACCCTCTACAATAGAGACGAAGCACAAAAAAATGCAGAAAGAAGAAGGAGGTCCGAAGATGCGGAAGCATGCGACGAGAAGAAGACAGACGTCGATGGCAACAATGGCTGCTCTGGAAGGTCTGAACAGAGAGAGGGAGGTTCGGTGAGATGACTGGCAGCGGCGCGGTTTAATACCGACGCCGAGAAGGCGGCACGTGATGAACACACGTTCGAGATCTACTTCCGGAGAGTGGAGGCGCGTGACAGCGCATGAAAACGAGACAAAGACGGCGACCGCTAGGGTTAGGTCGCGCTTGAAGAGACGGTCCAAATCCACTGGTCACCGGTCGAAACTGTGACGGTGGCCGGTGAGAAGGCGACGACTGGTTCAGAGGAGGCAGTGGTTCCCAGGAGACTTGTCTCTTTGATTCTGGGTGCTAAGATTTAAGAAGAAGAGAAAATGAATCTTATGAAATTTTTAGGGGCTGTCGGCGGCCATGACGGTCGACCACCGGCAGACAGCAAAGACCACTGGAAGAGATTAGAAAACCTGCTCTGATACCATGTTAAATATAGTGAAAATTATATATGGGATTAATCTCCCTTGTGTTAAACACACATAGGGTTTTCTATTTATAATTAAAAAAATATGGACTAAGCCCAAAATACAAATAAAAAATAATAACAAACTAACTGAAAAATAAAAGATAAAAATAAAAGATATAATATTTCTAACATGTGTCTTAAGAAAACCCCGGACATTTCACAAAATTTAACATAGATATAAACCTGTATAATTACAAAATATTTAAAATTACCGTTCATGAAAATAATATTTACAGGATTTATATGTTATATATGAAATAATAAATCTCCTAGTAAACACAACTTAAAACTTTAACACCTTTTTACAGTCATCTCTACTAAACATCAAGTTTTACAATATTTGTATAAATTTTAAATGATGTGTATTGAATAAGTAGTAATAATTAAATAAATATATTGTCTATAAATCTACGTTACCCAACTTAATCTAATTCATTATTATTAAATTACTTCGATTCTATCTCGAGGTTCCAGATTAACTTAGCCAAGTGGATATATTTTGATTGGCTGCCCTTATTTCTTTCAGAATTTGAGCTTTTTGCAGTTTGTCCTATTTTTGAAGTACAGAGTTGATTATGATTACTATTTTCTTACACCATTTTAATTATCTTATGCTTTGTGGGGGTGAATATTTTTTTATAGATTTTCATATTGTCAGATAAAATAAAAAATATTTTAATTATAATTTTAAAATTATTTACTATAATAATTGAAAATTTTATTCTGATAACTTTATTATTAGATGATAATATAATTTAATATTATTATTGAACCGTAACAATTACATTATAAACAACTCTCCATATGTACGTTTTTACTTTTTCAATTATGAGGCGCGTTGACATTTTTAAGAACTCATCACGTGAAAGATTTTAGAATGTGTGTTTAGAAGGTCCTCTAACCAACTTTTTTTATTTATTTATTTATGATTTCTAAGAATCAGGTCAAGTGGGTTGTCTGCCCAGGTTTGACAAGTAAATGCGGGTGTCTTATAAATATTATTTTTTACATTTTTTACAACACGTATTTATCTAAACTCGTCTTTGTTTTTACATGTATTTCTCACATACAACGAAAAGTAGGCATATTTCCTCATAAGTTATATATGACGCTACACGCATACAAAACTGGCTTACTGTGTTACTTTATTTCAATAACTTTTTTTCTGTTATTAGTTTTTGCATTCCTGCTTTGATAGGAATTTCTGAATTTTCTCATTTAGCGAGTTAAATGGGTTAGATTATGATTTTACGTTTTCGTCTATAATTAGGAAGTTCAGATTCCTTTTAACGTGCTTGCTACTCTACTTCCCAACTCGTTCATAAATAACGAGGAATACTAGTTAAATTATATAATTAAGCTTATTTGCCTTAGTCATTCCATCCTTTTATTTATTTTTTCTTAGAGGTTTTGACTTTAATGTTTAATTTAATTTAAAATATGTTAAGCAGTGTTTTCTTTTTAATTTTAATTCAATTCTTCAAAACTATTTTGTAAAATTAATTTTACATCTATTTATATATTTAACCACTAATATATTTTGTCAGGATTTTAATTTTTTATTATGATATCCAACTCAATTTTAAAATTTTTTATTCATACCAAATTTTTAACAAAATATATTTATTATTATATATAACAATTTTTTTTAAAAAAATCGAAATGGCGGATGAGTTTGGTTATCCTTTTCAGGCCCATTTTCTCCTTAGTGTGACCACAGTTATTTTTTAGTATAAGCCAGATTTTTAGTGAACAAAGTTGGGTCTATATTTACTCTTTGATATCCATCTATATTCTATTTCATTGAAATATTGTTGTTTAACCAATTTCATTGAAGTGAAAAGATATATTTAAAATTTTAATTTTATTTCTAATATGATAAACTTTTATGAAAAACTAGTAATAAATTATAAAAAACCAATTCAATATAAAAATAATTATTAAAGCCACACAGAATTCTTTTTATTAAAGATAGTGTATATTATTTCATTTATTTAAAAGTAAAATATACATTTTTCTGAAAAAGATTTGACTCAATACAAGTTAAATACAAATAACTCAATAAATTAAATACACATATGAAATTTTAAAATAATAAATTTGAATTAAGATGATTAGTCACATCAGAACCCCATTAGACTGGTCCCAACCATTGCAAACCTATTGTAAGCTCGATCACATTCGAATACCAAATTTTAATTATCGATGAAAACATAGGAACTAGAGTGGGTTTGGTTAGATAAATTAGTCATTCTAACTTTACAGCCAGTAATATTTTTATTTTTAAAAACAAATCCAATTAATAAAATATATTTTAATTGCTGAGGCATTATATTTTTGTTTTTATTGAATTTTTTACGAGAAACAGTACACTTAGAATGACTATGTTTTATAGTTTTGGTGCTATCTTTTATCTTTTGCTGTTTGTTCCAGTTTTTAAAATAATAAAAGGTGAAAATAAATTAACATATAAGTATCATAAAAATAATTTAAAATAACATCCTCGTAAATTAAACTATTTTATAAATATGCTTTTGATCGAAAAGAAACATAAGTTTAGTATTTAAAAATCGCCAGCCAGGCAAAGAAATTAGCCAATCACTGCTGCATTGCTATTAAAGGACCTGTTCTGAAGCAATGTCAGAAGTCGTCCTTAACAATAAAGTTTGCTTTGCCATTTATGTACCTCATCATATTCTTCAATATCTCTACCATACACTTTTTCTGGATTGTTTGGAAGAGTTACGCAAAGTGACACAGGAAAAAATAGAAAATTAGAAAATGAAACCATTTAATTTAAATTAAAAAAGGAGGATAAATAGAAAGTTTACTATTTTGAATAAAAATATGAAACCTTGATCTAGATTTTCCGTTAAAGTTTTCATACGTAACTATACTGAATCTTCAAAACGATATATTTTAAAATATTAAAATTAATGTTCATTAATATATTATAAAAATAAGACAAAAAAAATATAAGGAAGGTCAACTTCAAAATTAATATTCTGTATTGATTTAAACATCTAAGAAAAAGAAGAGAAAATGAGTTTCGATATTGTGGATAACGTACAATAGGACTCTGAGTGTTGTAAGGGATCTTTGCATTTGATGGATGAAAATAGTGGATGTGGATGTAGTAGACCTCTCTTTTTGTCCTCTCATTTCTCACAATGAACTAAAAATCAAGCCGTGAAATCAATTCAGATCCAAATTTCCTTTCCTATGCAAAAAGTACCTTATATAGGAAGCAAAGACAGTGCAAGGACATTTGACCAGAAAAATTACCCTGTACCCTTTCAGTAAAAAAACATGGTCATTGATGAGACCTCTAAACTCAGGGGGGGGCTATCCTATAACTAGGAACGCAGAGCCTAGGTGTAGGAAGCAGTAGGGGCCATCCTATTGCCACCAATTCAGTCCCTACATCTATCACCTATTTTCTACATTTTCTTTCAACATAGATTTTTAGCTACTCCCTCCTATGTATGACGAATAATACAAACATATGTAAGGTAGAAGTATTAAATATCGGTATTGTAATGGGAGTTTGACTAAGTGAATAATATAAATTTTACTTTTTAAATTAATTTTTAAAATTAAATTAGGTCTAAAATTTATTTGATGTTTGAGGAAGTTACTGTTTAGAATTGAAAATTTGAGTTGATTTCTCATATTTTTTTTGGATATTTGGTGTAGGTGATTTAAGTTGATTTTGTGACAATGTGTTTTTTATTCAAGATTGAGATTTTTTAATTGATGAAAGAAAGCATGAAAAGTAGTGGGTGTTGGGGGCAATGGCATGGGGTTGGTGTGGGGAAGAGTAGGAAGTGAAGTGTGAGATGATTGGAAAGTTGAATTTAGAAGGCGAGATGTGATCTGGTTCCCAATCTTTATTTTCGTGTCACCTAAAAGCAACACCATACTTATTAAATGCAACCACATTGTCCTATGAATCTTGTCGTGAGTATTATTTCACTCGCCATCGTTCACAAATTGGTACTAACAAAATCTAACCAAAACACAACCGTCGTAATTTTCCATATTCTGTTTAATATCTTTTCCTCTTTTAAGTTTTTATTTTCATTTCTTACGTTTTCTTAGTTTTCTCATTGAGGAACATGATATATGGTAGATAATGAGTTTTTGAATAAAAACCAGACTTTACCATACTCACGTAAATTTTGATGGATTTTTGTTTTTTTTTTATCATTAAAAAATTTATATAAGTGACATGGAATCTAACTTCCTTAAAAAATTATATCGAATTCAAAATCTCAAAATAATAAATTTATTTAATTTTATTATTTATATTTAATGTAAGACTTAGATTCAAGTATATTATTTTTCAACAATTTCATCCTCATCATCATATATTTTATTTTGAGCAAAGAAAGATGATGACCAACTGAAGTGTTTTTTCTGTGGATGACAGGGAACTGTAGTTTTGATATTCCAGCCAGCTGAAGAAGCTGGAAATGGAGCAAAACGAATGATGCAAGATGGTGCTTTGGAGGACGTGGAAGCAATATTTGCAGCTCATGTATCCCATGAACATCCAACTGGAATAATCGGGTCAAGGCCTGGGCCCCTCCTTGCCGGTTGTGGGTTTTTCAGAGCCGTCATTAGGGGCAAAAAGGGTTTTGCTGCCGATCCTCACCGTTCCGTTGATCCTGTTTTGGCTGCTTCGGCTTCTGTTATCAGCTTACAGGGTATTGTCTCCCGCGAATCAAATCCACTCGATTCTCAGGTTTTGCATCCTTCAAATATCACACTTCTTTTCCTTTTTCCCAATCTCCATTTATGTGTCTTTTCGCATACCTTCCTAACCAACTACATCTTATTAGGTTGTCTCTGTAACTTCGTTTAATGGAGGCAACAATCTTGACATGATACCAGACACAGTGGTTCTCGGTGGGACTTTCAGAGCGTTCTCTAACACCAGCTTTTACCAGTTACTTGAAAGAATAGAACAGGTTAGAAACTTTGACGGTGTCATTTTACCATATTTCAGTTAAATGTTAGATGGATGGACTGAAATCACAGAATTAAAAATAAAAAAAAAATCTGTTGAAGGAGGAAACTGAAGAGAAGAATGTTGTTTTGGAAAACAGGTGATTGTTGAACAGGCAAGCGTGTACAGATGCTGGGCAGAAGTGGATTTCTTTGAAAAGGAGTACACGATTTATCCTCCAACAGTAAATGATGAGAGAATGTATGAGCATGTGAAGAAGGTATCGGTTGATTTGCTGGGTCAGAAGAATTTCAGGGTAGTTCCACCTATGATGGGTGCTGAAGATTTCTCCTTCTACTCCGAGGTGGTTCCCTCAGCTTTCTTCTACATAGGGATAAGGAATGAAACATTGGGGTCTACTCATACGGGACACTCTCCCTATTTCATGATTGATGAAGACGTTCTACCAATAGGTGCTGCTACTCATGCCACTATTGCAGAGAGGTATCTCATTCAACATGGCTAATCACATCTACTCTTCTTTTCTCACATCACAACTCATTCTCTCAACTTCGTACAAAATTGGCACCCTACTTCACCCCCTCCTCTTCCTCCTCATTTTCTTACACGAGTAAATTCTCATTTTAAGTGTTTGTCACTTTAGTTTAAGTTTATATATCTGTACTCTAGTTTCTACCTTTATATAATATTTCCACTTTACTATTTTTTACATTTGAACACTTTCCCTAGTCTTTAATGTCAACACAAATTACTGACCAAGCTATATTAAACGCCATTTTACGAAGTTAAAAGACTAGTCAAGGGTTAAAAGACCAAACACATGCAATTGAAACTTGATATGTTCGGTAATAAAATAAATGCAATCTAGAATATAATGTATCTGAGTATTTAGTATTAAAAAATAAGAAATTCAGCACGATGCAACAATTTCTCTACCCATAGCAACGCTCCTAAGAGAAATAATTTTTTTCTCTTAAATCACCTCGTCTTCTTATGTCGTTTAAACAATCTCCTTGATTCTTTTTAAACAAACAATACCCCTTTCTTTCTCTTCTAACTACCCAAAACCTCTTAGTATGTCATCTTACCCTTCTTAATTTTTTGCCTCTCATATACTCTGCCCCACCTCTTCTTACCCTTCTCTTCTTAGATCAAGGGCTCATTGAGCCCAATAGCATTTCAATGTGTATCAATATCCTCTTCTTGAAATAGAGCCTTGTCCTCAAGGCTAAATTCTAGAAACTAACTTTGAATTGTCACTTCATCTTTCTAAGTAGTTTCCTCAGCATTTTGTCCCTTTCAGTGCACCAACACTTGTTTCTTCATTTCTCCCCTCTTTGTGTTGCTCATAGTAGCCAAGATCCCCTCAGGGATTAGTAATTAAGCTCTGTCATCATCTAACCCAGTAGGAAGATCTTCCTCAACCTGATATTTGTTCACACTCTCTTTGGTAATAACACATGAAAGATAGGATGAATATTTGAATTTGGTGTCAATTTAATACAATATGCCACTTTCCTAATTTTTTTTACAATCTAAGAAGGGTCATAATATCTAGCACTCAATTTTGGATTGACCTTGTTCATGATTGACTGCTGCTTATTTAGTTTCAATTTTAAAAACACGAAATCACCCACAACAAATAGTCTTTCCTGTCGATTCTTATTGGCTTGAGTCCTCGTCTTGTCCTGAGCATGAGACAAATGGGCTTTTAGCTGTCTTATCACCTCATCCTTCTCCAAAAAATCCTTGTAGACAGCCTCAACTCTCACTTCTCCTTGTACCACTTGCACAATCTTGGGGTGATCTCCCATACACAGCTTCAAAAGGAGTCATTCCTGTAGATCCATTATAAGTTGTATCAAAACAAAACTCTACTCAAGGCATCCAAATAACCCACAACTTAGGTTGGTCGGTGATGAAACACCTTAGATACGTCTCCAAACACTTGTTTGTTATCTTAGTGTGTCCATCCGATTATGGATGGTAAGTTGTACTCATTTGTAAGTTATTGTCCTGCATCTTAGATAACTCTTTTCAAAATAAACTCATAAATAGTGTTGTCCTGTCACGGGTTTGAGCCGGGTTGGGTTTGAAAAAAATGTAATTTTTTATGTGGGTTAGTTTTCAACTCGACTCACCAACCCAACTAATTTATTTTAATTATTTATTATTTTGTGTTTCAATATTATTAGTTAGCATTTTTTTAATTATATTTTATTATATTGTAGATGTGATAAAAAAAAGATGTTTCAAAACAAAAATATATTATAAATTTATCTATTCTAGTCTATAATATTATAAATGGACAAATGATACAAAAATTATCAATATTAAAAACTTATTTGTTGTTCGCCTTTTGTGCTTGTTTTTGGATTACGCTTTAATTGTATGATACTTTTTATTTGATTTGAATTGTCTTTAAGGTTTAACATCATTTTAGAGTGAAATTTATTTAGATTTGAATTAAAAAAATTATAATATTTTTATTTTAAATAAAAACTTATAATTAAGTGAGCTAGTGAACCAACCCATTTACTCACCAACCCGTGGTGGGTCGAGCCGGATTTGAATTTTTCGATTCGCTAATAAGTGAGTCAGGGTTGACTCACTAAGTGATTAACCTGTGATGGACTGGGTCGGATCGAACCAAGTTATCCGTTTTGACAACTCTACTCATAAATATTGGATCCCTATCACTCACCACATACTTTAGAACCCCATTAAGCCTCACTACCTCCTTAACAAAGAATCTCAATCAGGGCCTTTGTAGTATAAGGATGTTTATGGGCCACAAAGTTATATTTTTCTCCTTGGGCCTGGCCCATTTCCTCCCAAACTGCCCCCATTATGCTTTGGGCCCGTTTTACCCATCACACTAAAGATGGGTCGGTTTGCCAATTGGGTTTTACCATCCCCACGTTTTTACTACAATATTCAGTAGGCGAGTACACAGGTGCATTCATGCGTTACGTTACCCGAAGTTAGAATAACGCCAAAAACAGCGGCCATGTCTTTTTCTATTAAGTTATTAAATAAAAAAATGAAACCACACCATAATATTTTATTATGAATGTGTCTCTCTATACAAATACCCCAATGTCATTCTTAAACAATTTACAACTGACAAAATTCCAGCTTAACATGCTGGTATTAGGAAATCTCTTCAGCCTTCCACATAATTAGAGAATCTCATCTGTCTCTCTGTGAACAATGCCTTACGTGATTGGAGAATCTCTCACCTCTTCTCTCCACACAAACATCTGGCAGCTTGCAGAGCAGAATATGTGAGGATGATATCAGCACCGGCCCTTCGGAGGCACATCAGTGACTCCATCATAACTTTTTCTTCGTCTATCATTTTGAGAGCACCAGCAGCCTTTATCATTGCGTATTCCCCAGAAACCTGTTTCATGAATTAAGAAAATAAAAAAGGGTGGTGAAGAAGAGAAACCAAGCAAACTTGTTTTAAAACTATTGAGAACTAAATCTTTTCTTTCACATAAAATTATGCAAAGGTTTTCTTTTATTCCCAGCTTTAAAGACCTGCTAATTTAGGATATCCCTATCAAGAATAACCGAACCCATTAAGTCTTTGATGAACAATTTTCATATTTTCATATGCTGTTGGACTAGCTTCCATTCTTCACAAGATTCTTTTTTATTTTGTCTTCTTTTCATACTGTTGTTAGTTGGATATCAAATGCAGTACTGAAAATTGTTAGTAGGATTTTAAATCACTAAAAGTTGTTAGAAGTATTTAAAAGATTATAGAGATCTTTTATAATTATTAGTTTAGAGTTTGAATTCTCTATATACAGAAGTGAATGTACTCCATTGAATAAAAATCTTTTCTTTGTCATTAATTCTTTCTAGTTGGTATAAGCAATGTTGTGAATCGAGAGTTTACATAACTTCGTGGAGTATAGTAAACTCGCCGAATTATAAACTCATTAGGATTTACTTTATATAAAAGTATATTAAAATATTTATAAATAATATATTATTTTATTGTTATATGATTTTATAAATAACTTTTTAAATTTTTTTAATGAAATATTATTGTTACTATTAGATTATTATATTATATTTTTAAGTATTTTTCATATTTTTCTAATATGATTGTTATTTTATAATAAATTTAATTAGTTATAACATTTTATATAACATATACTACACTTTATATGAAACAACAAAATGATAGTGGACTGAGGCCCAAAAGCCCCATAACAAAAGAAAGAAACCCTAGATGCAATATTGATAGTTGTTGGTAAGATATTAAATTACTAAAAGTTGTTAGAAGATTCTAGAAATCTCATGTAATTATTATTTTAGGGTTTGAGTTCTCTGTATATAGAAGTGGATGTATTGTTTCAAATCAATTAAATAAAATCTTCTTCCTTTGTTATTAATTAATTGGTTTAATAGCCAATTTAGTCCTCACTTTGGTTGAAAAATCTCAATTTAGTCCCTCGTTATAAAAGTGTTTTACATTAGTCCTAACTTTTAAAATAGTGGGTCAGATTCGTCCCTTTCGTTAAATATAAGTTAACGAAATTAATCGATGATGATGTGACACAGCTTAAAGCTGATGTGTTAGATTGGTCCCTCGTTAGCTTTAAGTTGTGTCACATCATCATCCATTAATTTTGTTAACTTATATTTAACAGAAAGGACCAATCTGACCCACTATTTTAAAAGTTAGGACTAATTCAAAACACTTTTATAACGAGGGACTAAATTGAGATTTTTCAACCAAAGTGGGGACTAAATTGGCTATTAAACCTAATTAATTCTAGTCATACAATTTCCACTGTCCAAACAACGTTCAAGATCTCATAGGGGGTCACTGGAGAGCAAATAAAAGTTGGACAATCGTTACAGAACACGTAAACTGAGTAATTTATAATTACTAAAAAGTGTCCAAAATAAACTAGCATATCAAACAAATTTCTTCAACAACTTAATTTTCTAACATTTCATTTGCTGATGGTTAAAAATTTAATTAATAGTGCAAGGATTTTTCAAATTGCCAGAATTAAAGGCCACGGATATTTATAGAAATAAATTTCCATCCAATCATTTCTTCTAAAGTATCGTATTAGAATTTGATGCAATGTAATAACATATTGGTCAAAGGGCAATAACTGTTCAATCACACGTAAACTTGTGCCTCAGCCTGATATTAAATTAGAGTTGTGATATTTGTCTACTATATATGTAGTGTTCTGTCGCTTGCAGCAAGCACCGGATAAAATTTATTGAATATTTGATCAACTTTTAATCAGAAATATTAAGATTAGTGCTAGAATGGACAAAGAAAAGAACCTGGTATGCTGCAATTGGCAAAGGAGAATTATCCCTGAGCAGCCTTATGATATCCAAGTAAGGAAGACCAGGCTTTACCTGCAAATCCATTTGTTCATGTTTGTAAAAATAGTGCAGGTGAAAGTGAGCATAAATTGCACCTAAGCGCACAAGAAAAGTGAACCAACCAAGAGAATGTCAGCTCCTTCAGATTCATCCTCGCGCATCTCAGTCAGAGCTTCTCTGTAGTTAGCTGGGTTCATCTGATAACTTTTGTTCAGCCAGGCCATATTTATGAACAAACCAAGAATTAGTAATTGATCAAACGATTTCATAGAATGGTAAGTTCAATTTCAAGATGATACATACGTTTTCTTGTCTCCGAATCGGGGATTGGAATCTAGTGCCTCTCTAAATGGACCGTAGAAAGAACTTGCATACCTGTTGGCAATAGATAAATGACATTGTTTTGGACCAAATTATGTACCAGACACACAAAAAGGACATGGATGAAGCCAATAACAATCTTCGTCAATCCATCTTTTTAAGTAAAATTTATATGCATACATAACTCTTTGTCAATGAATAAACTCAGTAACAATTAGCAAAAATAGTGAGATAGCTTATGGCAGCAAGAACATGCAAATCTAAATTATTTGGATGGTCATAACAATGGCAGTAAGGATGATAAAATTGCTTATAGGTTGGATGAAAACGAAACCAACTTGTTCACGATAGAATTGTTTCACATAAAAAATTAAATCAATACCCCTCACATTTTGAATCTTTTATAACATACGGTAGACAATAGATATTGTTAGAAGTTTAACATGGACTAGAGATAAAGTCAATTTAGAATATATATGGATCCAAACCTCACCTTACAAACTGATTGTTGGTTTTGTAAGATTGAATTAGACTTAAAATCCACTTTTTAACATGGTATCAAAGTCACTATTAGAGTCTATCCTGACGAAATTTGTTGTTTATTAGACATATTGTGTCACTCGCTGTCGGACCACTCATTATTGTCGTCCTACGCTCGAGACGTATATACCTCATCATGAGAGGAGTGTGTTGGAAGTTCCACATCGACCAAAGATAAAGTTAATTTATAATATATAAGTGGGTGCAATCCTCACATTTCAAACCGGTTGTGAGATTGATTTAAGCTTAAAATTCAGTTTTTAACCGATATCATTTGATACTCACTCTAGATTATCTCCATAAACTCATTCTTCTAAGTTGTAACGCATCAATGAAATATAATACTACATCTTTAGTTACTTTTGAGTTTTAATTTTCAAATTCTCTTTTTTATTTTCGTTGTAGTTATTTCTAATTTTGGATGCATGTATACATCTCCGTACTGACTAAGCCTTCAGTAGTTTCCAGTGAAAGCTTGTATTAACAAAAAATGAGATAAGAAAAAGAAATGGCAAGTAAAAATTACTTTGCCGTATAGGACATTATAGAAACATGTTGAAAGCCTTCAGCATCAAGAGCTGCACGCAATGCTCCTACCCGACCATCCATCATATCACTAGGACTGACAACATCTGCTCCAGCTTGGGCCTTTTAGTAAATTAAAAAGAATATGGACAAACATAATGTTAGTGATGCAATAGAGAAATGTAGCAAGGAAGCCTTCGAGATTGGGAGCATAAAAGCATATGATGATTTTTCAGTATAATCAACCTTTAATATCCTTAAAGCATCGGTTCTTTCCTCTTTTATTTTATTCTATCTCGGAGTTGAGACACCACCATGTTGAATCCATTATTTACATGAATCAAATAACATCGATAAATGAAACAAATGAAACTTATTTGGGAGTGAATGAACATTTCAAGGCCTTTCTGGAGGCAACCAATGTGTTCAAAAAATCTGAAAAACATAATTGAGCTTACAGTCGAAAAAGTACATAGAAGCAGTCATTACCTGGGCTACAGCTTGTTTACATAATTGATGAACTGTTTCGTCATTCATAATAACTCCTACAGGATATCAAGGATATATAATTTAATTAATGAAGAAGGACCACTTCTCTCAAACTCAACCAGATTAGGTCACTACTCTTTTCCCAACTAAAGTTGATAAATAGAGCCACAAACTACATATTAAGATCAATGTCAATTATTCCTAAGGAAATAATATTTTTCTTCAAAAATAATACTATTGGAATAAAAGAAAAACAGACAGGACACATTCAAAAAGTACTAAACTAAAAGTAGAGGGTACATGGCAAAGGGGAGAATAATACCGATTCAATTCCAGTCTTTTATGGGTAGTATGGGAAAAAAAAATCAAGAGTTTTGATTCCACAGAATCATAAATGACCATTCGTTGCAGAATGAAATGAATTAATGCTCATTTTCTTACCTTGTATTTTGTATAATTTTCCATGTTGAATTATCCTAGCTTTATATTATTATTGATCTATATCTTCATTGCACATACTTACCATTCCAAACAACTGCATTCTTAATTCTATTCACATTTCAATTCCAAATAATTGCATTTTGTGATGCAAAAATACATTAAGGTCAACTTATAAGTAGGTAGACATCCTACCATAAAACTTAGGTACCCTTATGATGGTGATTCAAATACCAAAGTAGAACCTATTCTCTTCTTGTGTTCCTTATTATCTGCTAATCCAGAAGGAAACAAAAACAAAACATAGTCAGATAACTCATTAGTTAGTTATTTACAGTCAGCAAAGCGTATCACTCAGCCATCCAGAAATAGAGATAAGAAAAAAGATCATCTTGTACTTAATAAGAGAACTGGGGCCGTTGGGTATGAGGAGGTGCAGACCCTCGAAGTTCTGCAGTGCTATAATTAGGGGAGAGTTGCCTTATTCCTTGTAATAAGAAACGAGGTTTCTATCAAAACTAATAAAAGGTCCAGGGAGCACTACACGTTTTGGACAAGAATGAAAGCAAGAGATTACTTGGGAGAGAAGTTTAGAAACTTTGAAGCAGTTTAGAATCTTGCAGTGAGCTACAAGAAGCGAGAATGAAAAAGATTGAACACCTTCTTGAAGACACAGTTCTCCAATAGGTATGGTGGGGACTTCGGAGAAATGCATCACCAGGAGTCGGAAAATGGAAGACTTAAAAGTGGGCCTTAGGCAGACAAGCAAGATGACCAAGAGACAAGTGTTGGAGACAATAGATATTCTTTTGTTTGCTAGAGTCGACGCCTACAACTAGGTTAAAGGATAAGAAGTATTTTCAGTAGAAGGATATTCAATTAGGGAGAGGATACAGGCAGTTAAGAAGGAAATGGAGGGATGTGCTTTGTCAAGGTTTAAATGGGTGAAAATCTTGTACTATGAACCAAATTTGGTCAATGTTTAGGTATGTTGTAGTTAGGCATTTGGAGCACTCCACGATCCAATATCCTTACAAAATCTTGTTAGGTTTGAAGCAAGAGGAATGAATGCAAGAATATTGGGAACAATTCGATACTTCTTCCATATCATTTCTCACCATAAAACAAGATCGTCTCTGAATAGGAGAGTAAAAGTGAGACAACACAGTTAAGATGGGTTAACTCACCCCATGTTGAGCTAAAAAATAGTTAGTTCAACCCAAGTCACCTTTTGGTGGGACATAAATTTTGTAACCTAGTTCGACCCACAACGGATTGGTGAGTTAGATAGGTTGACTTACTTAACAAATGTTTGTTTTCTTAATTTATTTCATATATTTGTCGTAAGTATAGTCAAAGTGGATTCACTCGACTCATCTATTTATAGAAATACAATAGTGTTAACATATTCCACCAAACATTATTATAAAGACCGTAATTGAAAATTAAACTGTCAACCTATATAATTGGACAAACAAATAAATTAAAAATCCAAACTATTCAAATATTATAAAACAACATTCTAATCTTTAAAAATATCAAATTGTCAACCTAAGTAATTGGAAGTAATAAATAATTACAATAAAAAAATGATAAAAAAGTAATAAAGGTCGTTATTGGGGAGTTACGGAGTTAACCCACCTCCAACTCAACTCGAACTCGTTTAACTCGCAGGTTAAGTGAGCTAAGTTAAGTTTGACTCATATCTAAAACAACAATTTTTTTTAAACCAACCCGACTCAATCACGTGATGAGTCGGATTGGCTCACAAGTTGAAACCCATTTTGACACCTCCATCTTTAAATAATATTCTTATTTAGCATCCATGCCCCAACTTCACAAAACTCTCATGAGTTAAGTCAAGACATCACATTCAGGATGACATTATTTTTTATCGACAAATATTAGTTATTAATGTTAGTTTTGGTTAGTAAGAAGACCTTGAACCCATGACCTATATTTTCCTCTCTTCCAACTTTTACCACCAAACCAAACTTATATCTCCACATGACACATATGTTCGAAGTTTTGAGGTCCATATGGTGTGGGAAATAACAATATTGATTCAAATATAGCAAGAACCAACTAAAAACCCTATAATTTCTTCATTTTTCTCAATAGGTTTCTAAATAAAGTATAAAAGGAAAATTTGATAGCTTACCATCTTCTCTAACTATGCCATCATGCCCATCTGATGAATAAGGATCTAATGCAACATCCGTATAGATAACCTGAAGAAAGATTGAACGAGAAAGGTCATTGACTTACCTTCCTATATGAACCACAGTATAATATCTTCAAATTATTGAAATAGTGTTCACTTACAAGGTCTGGGTACTTATCCTTGAGCAAACGAATTGTCCGAGGCACTAAACCATTTTCATTGTATGCTTCATCTCCTGTGGGAGACTAAAGGGAGAAAGTTGTTATATTAGATTAAGCTATAGTTATCTGACTAAAGACCTATAGTTTACAGGAGAGAGAATAGAACCTTCAAAGCATCTGGAATTTTGGGGAAGAGCACAATACTATTAACACCAACATCCCGTGCTTTTGCAACCTGAAGAACAAAATGCCCACGGAAAATTACTAAACTTATAGTAAGTTACACAAGATACAGTAAAAATAACATCACCCACACAGTTTAAAAATATAAACAAGAAAAACGTTTCATTTGTGTCTCTACTCCTAAGTTATAATCGATAACATTTATAACAATATATAATAATATATAATGGAGATACCCATTTTGTATATACATTTTGACATTCCTATTTTGCCCTTTTCAATATTTTGAACCTCAAAACTATTATTTTGTTACGTATATGCCATTACTCTACAATACAATTACATTTTCTTTCTTCCTCTTTCATGCAAATCTGCAGTCTATATTGCTTCTCCAACAATGTTTTAATTAAAATAAAATAATATAATAAAAAATGTGGACACGCATGTGCAGCAATGGTTGTGTTTTCGCTAGTACCCAAGCAAAACCTACCACCTATCCTAGAAAGGCATGACTATATTTAGAAATGAATTTTAAACTTAACTCAATCTTTCAAAAATGACTTCTAAAGGCTGGTTTTGTGGTTTCTTTGAACTGGTTAACGGACTGGTTCACTGGTTTTCTGATCCAACTAGTCAGTCCGGATTTAAAACAAAGTAGAGAGACATCTCTAAACCTCAGATTCACTATTATTTGTGAATGGTTTGATTTTGTTAACTTGTACTTCACTCTACAACATTTCCAAAATTCCACTCGCTTAATGACTTTGGCACTAAAATTGAAGAACGTAAAAATGAAATAAAAACTTGAGGCAAATAAGGGATTCATTTAAGTCATGCATAACAGTAAGAGACACATAAACAGTAGCAGATAAAACCTCTTGTACAAGTCCATGCCTCCATCCAAGCCTGTAGCATCCAGGCATAGCTCCGATTGGAGTATCTTCTTCGCCTGCAAGTTCAAACTCAAACGTTCTCATGGTCCAACATCAAATAATAAAGAAAATACTAGTCTATATTACAACCCAATACCTACAAACGAAAAATAGTATTTGTAGCAAAAAAAATGACAGTGAAAAACGAAAAATAAATAAACAAATAAATAAGCTTTTGCAAAATCATCGGTCCTTGACTAATTAAAACTCTTACTTTAGTCTCTGATCTTATAAAACTTGGCTCCTTGGTAGTACATTTATATTATGTTTAGTACAAATGACAGTGAACAATGAAATGAAACTAGAACAGCGTTTACTCAAAATGCTTATAACTTATATAAGTTCTCTAAGTTACAAAAAATCACCGTGGGCAAAGAGACTAACCTTCGTGGATGAAGAGCGGATACACAAAATTCGCCGGCGAAATACTAGTTTCCTGAAAAGCCGACCGAAGCGCAGGCGACTTCCGGTTCCGACGAGGACGCCGATGAAGTGGCTAATACAAAATCCAACATCCAATCAAAACCAATCAAACCATTGCAAAGCAATGTGTAGTTAGTTGTAGTAATGCAACAAAACAATTAATACACTCACAAGCGAAGGGACAACCGGAGTCCCAACCGGAGCCGCCGGTTTAGGCGGCACGGGAGGCGCCGACGGAACCTTTCCAGCGACAACGGCGGCCTCGAACTCGGAATCGCTCGCTCTCACGACGAAAAGGCGCGGAGGGAACGACTTCGTGGCAGGTTGAGGAACGCATAAGTTGAAGGTCCTCTTCGGCGCTCGGAGACCGACATAGCTCGGGCAATTGACCGCGGATGGCGCATTAGTGATTGAAGCAGCCATTGATTGCATTATAGAACGCCTAGAATTATCGATTGAAGGTTTTGGCGCCTTAACTTTAGATTGCTTGAAAGATATTAGAGTTTCTCTGGCGAAGCTTAAAGAATGGGATTGGGAATGAAGAAGGAAAAGGAAATTTGGATCTACAGGATGGGGAGAGAATACAGATAACCAATGAGAAGAGAGTCGCAGAAAGAGGATAAGTGAGGACGTACGTACAGGATTCAATACTTCTCTTAGATGAAATTACATCCCAGTACAATGTTTTTTCTAATCTTTTACAATATAACTTTTATATAAAACGTGTTATTTATCAATATCAAAATAAATTATTTTTAAATATATCAAAATGTCAGAAGCTATTTCTTATAATGAAGATCAATGAAAGGTATTTTATCGAAACTATAACTAATATTTTTAAATTTGAAAACATAAAATAATATAAAATTAAAGTAAAAACCTTACTCTTATTTTACAGAATTAAAATCATATTTAAGCTATCTTTTTCCAATCCACAATATCTACACGTATTAAAGGTAAACGTATGCTGTAAAGAAAAAGAAAAGAAAAAGAAAACACTTTTTTTCTCGCTACTTTTCTATTCAATCATTTCACGAGAGAAAAACAAAACTTTTTCTTTGTTTATTACTACTTTGCATATTTTGAATCTAAACACATTGAAAATCTATTTCTTTATTATCCAACTAAACAATTTCAAATATGACGTACTGATTCTTCTTTAATTTATGTTTTAACTAATAGCTTATAACCTATGATAATGTTGCAAATCTCTCCATTTCTTTTATAATTAAAGTTTTTAAGAAATAAACAAAGTAATATTGAGCTATTCTATATTTTCTCAAAAATATGATATTGGAGGAGATTTTGTGTGATTACATTTGCATCGTCTTCTCTGATGCAATGACACATATTTTGAGCTTGAATGGACTCATAACATTACTTTGAAAAGAAATTAATTTCAATTAAACTATATTTACATTATTTCTTGTGATTAATGATAATTTGTAATGTTGATTTAAAGAAAAAAATACACTCAATGAAACTCTTTAAGAAAGTGCACACAACAAGAGAATGGGTTAAAGCTCAACAGAACTTTATTTAGATGCAAATAATTCATGTGATAAACACAAGACGATCACTGAAAGTTCACAAAACTATCTAGCAAAAGAGATATTTGATGCAACAACCATCATTCTTAAATAAATCAAAGAAAGTGAAATGTCAAACTTGGCAACTTTAAAGACTATTGGCAGTCAAATTCTTTTATCTCAAGAGATTATCAAAACTTAATTAAACTCTATTTCTAACCACATAAAAAAACATTTTGGTTTTGTGTGTTTCAAATTCACAATATATATAAGATTATATATTAGCTATGTTAATACATTAACATAGGTTTTAAACGTTTAATTAGTATCTATTGAATTCAACCACTTGGGTATTGAACTAATCAGCAATTAAATTTGCAACCAACTTTCTTCCATGGCTGCGTAAATCATTGACAATAGCGGATGAAAACTGCACTTATTTGAATGAACCGATACAAGTTATTTTCCATTACTAATTAATAATTGCAACTTCTTCCAATTGTTGATTCAACTGCATCTTCATTTTTATTCACTTGTGCTATTTTTGCTGCTTCATCACAAGTCCCAGATAAATGCCTCGAACAACAATAATTATTGGTTCAATTAATCTGACTTGGATCTCACCACATGTGCTTTTTTGTGGAATGGCTTTTCAGGTATGAAGTTAAGGTCAACTCTTTGAGTTTCCTCTTGAGTAAGTTCAAACTTATCGGATGATACCTGTGGAAGGTGTTAAAATTAGTTCAACATTTGACAGATAACAATCAATACAAGTGTTAATGTACATAATATACTTTTTTACCTTAAACATTTATTTATAGGTTTCTTGATGGGATTTTTCTCAATGTTGACTTAATTACGACTTAATTGTTAGTAATCATATTTTAATATTAAGTTAATAAGTTTTAAGGTTAATCTACTCAAGTATCATTCATTCTAATCGGTCTAATTTGAGGTTGGATGGTCTGTTTGGTGATCATCCATGCTTAGTGGCCTGATCTCTAGGTTGGTGCTTAGTCATCTAAGTTGGTGTATGGTCGGTTGGTCTGTTTGGTGGCTGACTAAGCTTGATGGTGTGGGCAGTCGAGTTGTTTAGTGATTGAACATGCTGGGTTGCTCTTCCGAGTTGGTACTTGACCGTTCAAGTTATTTCATGGCCAGCCAAGCTATTGATGGTTAGCCAAGCATGCTAGGTTGCTCTTCCGAGTTAGTACTTGATCGTCCGGGTTGGTGCATGATTAGTCGGTTGTTGGTGATCGGTCAGGCGCACTAGGTTGATCTTTCGACCTTGGAGTTGGCCATCCAAACTTAGCCGACCGACCTATTTAGTGACTAATCAGACTTGTTAGTTTGCTCTTCAAAGTGAGAGTTTAACTATCAAATTATAATTAATCGTTGAGATTGTGATCGACCTAACAATCACATAATACATTAATGAAGCTTCGATGATTCATAACTTAAGGTGGTCAATTTCAATGTATATCAACATGATAAATTAATATGTTTGGATAATTTCAATTAAGGTTAAAGAAAATAAAAAATACGGAAAAAATAAAAAGGTTTAAACCCTCTCTTGGTCTTCATTTTTGTATGAAAATCTCAATCCTCATTTTTTATCTGTCTCAATTGGGTCATATTTTTTGTAAAAATAAACACATTTTACCTTAACCGTTAACTGATCTCAGACGGCGTTAAATTAAGACCACGTGGTACAGAGAGAATGTGCTAATGTGTGTTTGTGTAGAGAGTGCTTTGATTGTGCATGCGCAGAAAGTGTTTTGATTATAATCATTAGATATATAATTTTATTACTTTGAAAAGTTAAAAATATAATATATATGTTGAATTTATTTAAAATTATATATTTTTTATTGAAATTCATACAAAAATAATATAGATAAATAATTAACTATTGTACATCAATTGATTAAGCATTTTAAGTACATATTTTCTTTTTAGTTTTCTGAGCTTTCCTCTAAAAATAAATTTATATAAATAAAAAATATATAAAATACCGTAATTGACTATAATAATATTATTTTATCATAAGACAAAACATCACATCTTATATATTAAAGATTTATTTTAGTATTTTTAATATAATATTGTTAAATTATTTCATTTTATAAAACTTAATTCTAAAACATCAACACATTCTCAATGCACCACATGGCCTTAATTTAAGCTGTCTGAAACCAGTTAACGGTTAGGGTAAAATGTGTTCATTTTTACAAAAAATATGACCCAATTGAGAGAGATAAAAAAATGAGGACCGAACTGAGATTTTCATACAAAAATGAGGATCAAGAAAGGTTTAAACCAAATAAAAAATAAAAATTCAATTAAGTTTGGAATGTCACAATAAATAAAACAAATCAAGGACTTAAAAAATATTTATCACTTTAAATTGAAGATTTAAATTATAAAAGGGTTTAATGAAATGAGTAATAATGAGCGTAGAAGTCTAAAAAAAATCTTTCACACTATAGATCTTGTGTTTAAAGCTTCAGTGAGTTCATCCAACAAGCAGACTCAATGTCTAAAAAGTCTCTTGAAATACAAGACTAAATGCAAAAATTAACAAAACAATTAAAAAGGCGTAATAAAGGCTTAGTACAAATTACAAAATAATTACAAGACCACTAGTACAATGAATAGAAATGGCATCGGGTAGATTCGTTTATACGCCCCGGTTTTACAACCGGTGCATATAGAGGCGAGGTAAAAAAGATTTGTTTAATGTCTCGGTTCTAAACCAGGTCAAAAAGAGATTGATTTTCTTCTCGGTTATCTTTTGAACCGAGTTAGTATCTTAAAAATTCAATAAAAAAAAATTTCAGAAAACTGTTGAACCATTTTCTGGGTATTTTCTGGGTCTTTCCTCAATCCTTTAACACAGGAGCCATGTCTCAATATAGAATTCGAATTCAAGCAGTTATAATTCCAAAATAGAAACCAACTCCAAAAATCAGAATAAGATACATCACAGAGCAGATAAAACCATAAATCAGAGTAAGGATACATCTAAGAACAGATAAAACCAGCATAACAAATGGAAAAAAATGAAAGAAAATCTTCATCTGACGCTGCCATCCTCGGCCCCATTTCCCAGCTCCTTCCTTCTCCCCCATTTCCAGTACAAAGAAATCACCTTTTCAATTGGTAGAACCCAGCCTTCGAAGCGGAGCCGGACGGTCCCACAACGGCTTCATCCACGGTGATTGAGGGCTCGAAAGGGGGCTGGACCGGATGCTAGGCCAGCGGCTCCACCACTGGCACGGGCCGCACCAGGCGGTCCACGAAAAAACACTAGATCTGAGATCGCGTCAGCTGGTGGAGTGAGATCGCGTCCGGTTGGGTAGCGATTGGTGGTGGGGTTGGGGTTGCGGGGTGGGAGGCACGACGGAGCGAGGGCCAGGGAGCGACGGAGCGAGGGCCAGGGAGCGACGGAGCGAGAGCGAGGGAGCGGCGGAGCGAGAGCGAGGGAGCGGCGGAGCGAGAGCGAGGGAGTGGCGGAGCGAGAGCGAGGGAGTGGCGGAGCGAGAGCGAGGGAGTGGCGGAGCGAGCGAGAGCGAGGGAGTGAGAGATTGACGGAGCGAGAGAGCAAGGGAGGAGGGAGAGCGAGGGAGAGGGAGGGAGAGTGAGGGAGAACGAGTGAGAGGGAGGGAGAGTGAGGCAAAACGAGTGAGAGGGAGGGAGAGTGAGGGAGAACGAGTGAGAGGGAGGGAGAGTGAGGGAGCGAGGTAGGGAGAGCGAGGGGTGTTAATCAGATCTGGAAAATGAATAGGTCTCGGTTCTCTGCTCGCCCGAAGCCATACACGCGTTTAGGTCTCGGTTCTACACCTGACCGAGGCCTATAGTTCTTAAAAAAAAAAAAATATGAAATGATTATATACCTCGGTTTCCGTTTAAACCGAGGCATAAACACTATTTTACACTGGTTCTGAACGAACCGAAGCCATAGGCTCTGCACTTATTTCAAATTTCAGAGACTCTCAGGGGGCAGGTGGGCTTTAGGCTTCGGTCATTACTTTAACCGAGGTAATATAAATTATATGCTTCGGTTGATTTTGAACCGAGGCGTATAAGTTGGCTTAAATTGCAAAAATGCCACCGCATTTTGATAGACTTCGGTTGCACCTAAACCGAAGCATATAACGCGAGTTAAAAAGCAGTTTTTTTACTAGTGGACTCAATATACAAAAATTATAAAAATACATTTTTTTTTATCAAACTCCCAAGCCTCTTTCATGGTTTAGTGTTACTTCTCCCATGATTTCATCAAATTATAAGAAACTAATTTCCACAAAAGGATGAAGAAAATAGAAAATAAAAGAGATCAAAAAATGAAAAAAGAAAGACTCCAATCTATCTTAATTGACATAATCAAGAGAAATTGTGAAATTGTTGAATAAAACAATTTGACCTTTTGACTTGAAAATTCAAATATAAGAATCAAAAGTTTTATTAGAGAACCTAGTTAGAATATTTGTAAGGATTTGGGTTGTGGGGTAGGGGCATATGATATTGCAATTGGAAAAAAAAAAATTAAAGATACCAGCATGACATGACTAAAGACTTGCATGAAAAGAAAAATTTTATTGTGAGAGAACTAAAAGGCTTGAAAGAGAAACCAGAGGTAGAAAATGAAAAAAAAATTATGGTAGGAGAAAAATATTTTGTAAGAAGAGAGAAAAAAAAATAAACACGTGAAAGGGGTTATTAGAAAAAAAAATAAAAGAGAAAGAGAGTAAAGAAAATAAATGTAGATTAAAGGTTGAAAAAGAAAATGTTAGAAAAGTAATTAAAGTGGAGAAACTACTTAACGCTAACTACTACTGTGATTATACAAAGATAAAGATAAAAAAAATTGAATGAAGAACTTAAAGAATTATTATTCAAGAAAAATTATTCAAATTTTAAATTCAGCATTTATAAGTGCAAAAGTTTTTTTTTTAAAAAAAAAACTCTTTTGTATTATGAACCTTTAAATTCAAAGACTCAATTATAATGAGGCACATCTAATAAGTTTATAAAAAATAAAATTAATAAGTTATAATAAATTTAAAACTTTCACACGTCTTTAATAAATTTGTGACTTTATTAAGTTTTAAGTTTCTAATAACTTTAGAAGCTTTTATTGAGTTTATATTATATTTTGTTATTTATTGATTCTTCAAATATTTAAAAAAAAATTAATTTAATATTTTCATTAAATATTTTTATTAATTACTTGTTGATGTGATTGTTATATATAATTGTATAATTTATTTTATAACTTTAAATATTTATAATTTTATAACTATAATTTTCTAACTAAATAATTTTATAATTTTATAATTATATGATTCTATAATTAAATAATTTAATAATTTTATCATTTTATGAAATTGGGTTTTAACTTAAAGTTGAGGATATGGAACTCTTGACATACTGAAATATCATAGTTTTAAAGGTTATGGGGGAGATGGGGAAAATTAAAAGGGTGTTCATTCTTCATTTATAATTCATATATTTTATCTCTCCTATTAAATTAATCATAAAACCAAAAGGTCCATTATGCTAAAGTAAATGCGTTTTTCTACTATTTTTCTTTGTGCAAGATACTTTCTAGTGAAATGTCACCAAACTAACATATAAAGTAAAAAATATATCATTGTCAAATGCTTAAAATTCATTGTTTTTTAATTCTAAAATTGAAGCTAAAATTGAAGTGGTGTACACTAATAGTACAATATTTAAAGAACATATGAGATATTTTTACCACATGAGGTTAATTAATTTTGAAAATTATATTTATTGGTTTCATTTTAAAAAATTATGAGAGTAGTTAACACTAGTAAAAAAAATCTTTTTTAACGCGTTATATACGCCTCGGTTTTACTGAAACCGAAGCGTATAAAAGCGCGGTGGCGTTTTCGTAGTTTTAGGAAAGTTATATGTCTCGGTTCAAAAGGAATCGAAGCGTGATAGGTCTATTGCCTCAATTAAGTCAGCAACCGAGGCATAAAGCTTTGCCAACTCACCCTCCTATCACTAGTATTTGCTGACAAACTTTTTGAAAATCACATACTACCTCAATTACATTAAGAACCTAGACATAAACGGTGACATGTACCCCCTGCAACCTCTGCAATCAGAAACTTCTTTAATTGACACGGATACTGCCTCGGTTATCTACAGAACCGAGGCATAAAAAATGACGTTATCGCATTGGTTTGGCGTCAACCGAGGCATATAAGGTGAATATATTTTCAAATTTGCCATTATATTTTTCATTTTTTAATTATTTTTTGATAGTTTAGGCATCAGGTGAGCTTATAACAGAGGCAATATGGTTGTATTACCTCGGTTAAGTGTTGAACCGAGGCAGTATAGCTTTGTATAAACTGAAGTTGCCCTTCAGCGCTCTTCATATTCTTCTAACGCAAATTATCCCCTCTCACTGTTCTCACTCTCCAACTGCCCTCCATACAGCTTAGTCTCTGTCGCCACCACTCCTCCGCTCCGTTGCCACCACGCCGTCGGTGTTCTCACGCAAGAAGAAGCCTTGCATTGCCTCGTCGCTGGTCTTCTCGTGCAACCGCATCGCTGCCTCGCCGCCAGTTCCCATGGCTAAGTGCCCCACTCTAATCGTCGTCTCCATTGCTGGCTCAACCTCTAGGCACCGTAGCCACCACTGCTCCTTGTCTCCATGTCGCGTCGCTGCACCATTGTCGTCGTCGCCATTGCTCCTTACCTCTTTGACGCGCCGCTGCACCACTGTTGTCGTCGCCATTGCCAAGTGCACCACTGCCGTGGTTTGGACCGTTCTTCATCCGCCATTGGTGTTGTTGTTCTTGTTGGTCCGGTATGTTCTTTAGACCATCGCTATTTTTTTGTTTGATAGTAATTTGTGTATATGTATGTTGATAGGAATAACTAAGGGAATAGAATTTAGGAATATAGAAATTGGATTGAATTTGTGTATAGTTATGAATTTTGATAATGTATTAGAAAATAGAATTTAGGAATATAGAAATTAGGGAATGTAAATTGGTTGAAGATTTAAATTTATTGAAGATGTAAATTGGTTGAAGATGTAAATTTTGAATTAAGGATATAGAAATTAGGGGAACATAATTTTGAATTAGTTGATTATGTAAATTCGTGTATAATTTTGAATTAGGTATATAGAAATTAGAAATATAGAAATTAGGTATTATAATTTTGAATTGTTTGTATTAAATTGGGGTATTTGGTGATGAAATAAACTTTTAAGGTTAGAAATCATGATACTAATCAATGTGTTGTTTGTTTTTGTCTAGATATTGTATTTTTGTGGTGAGGTTTTGCATGCCCAAGATGTTGGGGAGCTTGCGTCGGGGAGAGAAGAAATTAATATTACACTCATTCAACTATGGATTATGTAAGTTTATGATAACTTTTTTATATAATTTTTTTTATCAAATTACTTATATCAGATCATTTCTTCATTTCAGGTATATGTTTGGTGTCAGTAACAAGATGGGGTTCAATGATGTATATGAGTTCATTGACCCCTATATGACTCATGAAAGAAATAAATTTGATGAAATCCAAACATACATCATCACCTGCTTTGGAATGGGGAAGGACATATATTTTCTTCCTTATATACTTGGCTAAGTGAAGTTTGTTAACTTTAAAGTTTCATTTATGAATTTTGGTATATGACAATTAAGTTATTACCAATTTCAGGTGTCATTGGCAGCTACTTGTGATCTCCATATCGAAGAGCACTGCTGACTGGTTTTGTTCATTGCACGTCTCCTCCAAGCCCTCTTAGACATGTAGTAGATTGGTAAGAACCTCAATGTTTCAACTTTCTTTCTTATATAAATGTATTCTAAAGCCATTTTTTTAATAGTTTCCTTGCAACACATATGATGTTGTCTAGGAGATCTACTGCTACAGCTAAAAAGCTTGCATGGGTTCCCCTTAAGGTTTGGTATTTTAGTTCATACTTTGTTACATTTTGTACCATTCCAATGATGTTACTTAACATTTTATAATTATGATGATTATAATGTAATAGACAAAATGGGTCATATGAGTGTGGTTACTACGTCATGTATTGGATGATGGTCATTATTCGTGCACGTTACACACCAATGGATGAGAAACAGTAATATTTAGGTTTGAATTTCATTTTCTCTATAGTTTAGACTTCATATACACTAATTAAAATCATTGTGTTTTATGCAGAGATCCAATATGACTACTCCAATTCTAGAGAAGTCACTTAAACTCGTGAGGAAAACACTAGCTAAATATGTAATTCAACTATATAATAGTATGTAGTAGATATTAGGATATAGTAAGTTATAAGTTTATGCTTCTAAGTTGTTTTATGCTTTTGTACATTATTATTAGTTTAAATTTGTACATTGGATTGATTTATGCTTCAAAGTTGATTTATGATTACATTGAATTGATTTAAGCTTCTAAGAAGTTGATTTACGATTACATGAATGCATTTATGTTTTAATATAATTTTTATTGAAAATATATGCTTCATGATTGTTCTAAACTGTTCTGGCTGTAAAATTATATGCAGGTCTGTTTCTGCAGTTGGGAATGTTGTAGAAACAGACATGTTCTTAAAAAAAGCAGGGGAATACGCCTCAGTTTGACCATAACCGAGGCAGCAAGCCCTCTACGACATCGGTTCATGCCACAACCGAGGCATAAAGTCTGGTGAAAAAAACAAAAAAATAAAAATAAAAAACACTCTACTGCCTCGGTTCAGGTCACAACTGAGGTAGTAGAGGACGACATACTGCCTTGGTTCAAAAAGAACCGAGACGTAAAGTCCTTCGGGTAAAAAATAAAAAAACAAAAACCCTACTGCTTCGATTACCTAAGAACCGAGGCAAAATGCTACCATTTTTTGCCTCGGTTCACAACCGAGACAAAAAGGAGTAGACTTTTTGCCTCGCCTGTATATGACTCGGTTTAGGAATCGCTGCCTATGGACAAAAATAATCGTTGTCGTTTTCCCTGACTGCACTAGTGTAAGTCATTATACTTAATGACGACATTATAAAGAAATTGTAGAATGTAATGACAATTTATGTATAATATTAAAGTTTAGTATATTTTTCATAATTAGATTAAAACATAATTAGGTTAGGCCGTAATTAATTATAAAAAATCATGATTGAGAATAGTGGTTTTAATTAAAAAAAATCGTAAGAGAACTTATGTTTTAAGTTTAATTGAAGTCTTGTTCACTTCTAACGAATTCAGTATAATATTTTTAATAAAAAGTATTATACTCTCTTACAAATTCGGTATTGATGGATTTTTAACTGAATTCGTGCACTTTTTAACGAGTTCAAAACTATTAATTTTAAATTGGTAATAATTTCAGAGTAATTTAACTATGAACTGGAATCGTTATTGTAGGTAACGATTTTAGTGTATTATGAAAAATTTGAAAAATATATAGATTGTATAGAGTCTATTATGAAAAATTAAATTAATTTATTTATTAAAATAAAAATTTTTGGAAAATTTAATTGGTAGTCGTGAATTGTTGAAAGAAAAAAAAAATTCATTACGGAAATTATAATAAAAAATAGTTAATCACTTTTTAGGATGGATATTTGGATAACCTCTCAATAAAAAATAGTTAATCACTTGTAATAAAAAAATAGTTAATCACTATCAAACCAGGAAGATAAAACCAGTGATGAAAATCCATAACTAAGATTTCTTAGTCTTTCTCGGGAACAAGTAATGGCAACAAATTTGAGGATGAACATTGGTTGATTTAGCTTTTCCACATATTAAGCACAGTTGAACATAAGATTGACTTCCTCATACATTCTACGCTAAAAAAATAGAGCGATAATTCTGGCAAAGGTCCATGACCACCAATAAGGGAACTATGAAACCTGCAAGAGTTGGTTGAATCATTTATGGAAGGAATTACCAATCTCCCCTTAACAATCTGTCATGTAATGTAATTAGGTTTCAAAGGCTGATCCTTATAACATGCTTGTATAATGATTTTTAACTCTAAATATACTTCTTCAGTAGACTTCAATGTATTTATTTATTGAGATTTTTCTTTAGACCAAGCTATTTAAAACGATTAAGAAAGAGAATATGCAATAGTATTCTCTTTTATTGCCTTAAAGTCAATGGTAAAATCATACCTCAAACATTTCACGTAACCAACAATTTTGTTAGCTCAAGAATTTGCAAAGCTTGATCAGTGAGAAAGTTCAACATCCCACATTAATATGTATTTCTGGCATTTAAACTTTACTTTTCAACTTTGGTTTTTAATTAATATGTATTCGGTATCTTACTTTGATAAATTTAGTTTGTGACATGTGATATGATATATTAGGTTGAACTATGATACAGAACTACAAATAATCAAATTTGACTTGTTGTTGACTTTAACGTCACTGAGGAATATTTTTATCGATAAATTTTGTATAAAAGCAATTAATAAACAGATTAATTAACCAGTAATTGTTCATAATTAAATTCAATGTCATTTGGCATATGTATAGACGAATAACTTGACCCACCATGGATTCGAGTTAGGTTGGGTTGGAAAAAAATAAAACTTTTTATATGGGTCAATTTTCAATTCAGCCCATTTAAAATCCGGTTCACTTGAATTGAGTCCGTGATGAGCCGAATTGATTCACCAACCTGCCTAGTTTAATTTAATTATTTATTATTTTGTGTTTTAATATTATTTGGTAACATTTTTTTATTGTATTTTAAATCTGAATAAAGAAAAATATGTTTCAAGAGAACAACATATTATAAATTTATCCACTTAAGACTTTAATCTTATAAAGGAATGAGTGACACAAAAATTATTAATATTATAAAATTCAGAGTTTAAAAATAAGTTAAATAAAAAAACATTAAAAAATGTCTAAACAATATTTAAAAGGTTTAATTATGTATGTAATCTCTCAACTAAATCATTCACTTTTCTGTCTTAATTGAGTTCTTATTTGTTAAAATTTAAACAATTAAGTCTTTGTTATTAGTTTGGTATCATTCACGCTTAAGCCATTTGAACATTTGAATTGCATTGTGCCATATCCACCTAACAAATTAACTACAATTGTTTTCACCAAAATCACTTCTCTTAGGAACTTAATTACTGATTCAGTGGTTATATAGCCTTTAATACAAGTAACAACAAATACTTTCACCTCTTAATTAATAACAATCAATAATATAATTTGATAAAACAAATAATCGTCCTAAAAATGCACTAGTAAAACATTTTAGTAAGAGTTATTGAATTTTATGAAGAATTAACCTCCTGATACATTTTTAATTGTAATGCAGCGCACATAGGAAAAATAAGGGTTGACCATTAGTCAACCAAAATTATTTTAATTTTATCATCATAAAAATAAATATATTACGTTAAAGTTAAGCATAGATATGGATTGATTGAGTCATGGATACATAAATCATTTTGTCGCCTTTATCGAGTGATGAAAACATTATAAGCATGTGATTCGTTTTTAATTTTACCCAAGCAAAAAAGTGCATTATTATTTTTAGTGTAAGAAGGCTTGAAACTCTACAATTAAGGTAGCTGCAGGACATAAAACATTTAAATAATTTAAATCCTGATTTATGATGAAGGAATATATATATTATATATTATATGATATATTATAAGCATGATGGTTGTAGATGAATCTGTGGTTGCATGGTTTGGTTTTTTGGGGTTTTGCTGAGAGAGTAAATTGATTATTTTGTGTGGCGTGTGTTGCGAAAACGGAGAGTCCTTTGGAAACACGCTAATGGGATTGTCTAAAATATTAAAGCAATAAAAGAAAAAGAAAAGGGAAAAAGAGAAGAAAAAAAATAGGAGAAGTAGAATTGGGGGTGGTAAGGTGAGAAGAGGTAAAATGATTGAGGATGACAGTGATGTGATCTGACGGTTCATGAGGCACCACGTTAGAAGGGTGTCCCAATGTCAGAAGATAATTAGGTCTACACTTGAAAGGAAGGAACACGTGGCAGACAAGAATTGGGTCCCACACTCAAGTGTGAAAAAGGGGTTTTGAACAAACTGACTGAGCCCTAAAGGAAAAACTTTCTGCTTTGGACACCCTCGATGGGAACAGATTCCAAATATTGGGAAATCTATATCACAAGAGAGGAATGGGTTTGGGATCCACAAAAGATTATATTTGCTTGGACCCACCCAAGATTTCAAATTTTGCCAACTGGACCCCATTTTGGTCCCAACTCCCCCACCCTTATACTTATCTCTTCTTCCCTTTACCATTTACTCTTCAAACATTAATGCTAACCTTTGTGTAAATGTATTACGCATTATTTCACATTCTCCCTCTTTTATTTTTCAGTTCTTAGGTTGCGCTTTCACATATCACATACAAATAATAATAATTTATCAGTTAAATTTAAAAAATCATGTTAAAATTATACATTATTATTTATTAAATTTATCATATCATGTATTGAATTTTTAGTAATTTTCCTCGTTTCTTTACCCAAACTCCACAATATTTACTCTTGGGGGGCGATGTCAACATTGCGTCCAATTTCAGGTAAGCAAACATCTATTTTCTGATATTCGGTGGGATTTCATAAAGATCTTGTTATTGTTGTTTGCGTAAATTTGGGTACTTGGCAGTTAACCATATTAATTAAGATTAGACTATCATACCAGTAAGGCATTGAAAAGATGAAACATCACAATAATCGCCTAGGAGTTCAAACAATCTTAATTGACCGAGTTAATTTCATGTACCTCGTTTATTCGATTTTTTTCGTGCCCGACAGAATGAGTTTGTCATGTAGGAGGAGTTGATGGGTTTTCGCATGTGAGAGGATATTTAACATCAAAATTACAATTTCTCCACATTTTATAAGACGCACAGAAAATTTTGAACTTCACAGTAAAAGAAGAGGTTAATGACCCAAAATGAGTGGAATTTTTTTTATTAACTTAGTTTATGTGAACTTCTCTTTTTTACAACAAAATGATAGTAGCAAAGGATCCTATTTAATTAGGGGTCACATCCTACATTCCATAGCGAAATGTTTGGCTAAAGTAAAATAGGGTGATGTAAGATTATCCGTTAGTTGGAGAAAAGTCTCGGAAATTATCTTACCCAATGCATCGTGCACTTTATGAGTAACACAAAACACTGTATTTTACGATGAGAAAGTAAACAAAAGTGGGTGGAGAAGCAAGAATATTAGAATAAGGTAAAAGGGAACAAAAATAAACCCCACTCATTGGCCTTGGAAAATTAATAAATGTAGTTGAGAAAATTAATAAGAAAGTAAAAGCGGTTTAATTAGTTAGGAAAGAAGGGTTGGTTTAATTTTGAAAGGCAATGGTATCCTGACCCAAAATTTCAACCTTGTTTCCATCATCATGATGACCGAATGGGAACAAAGATCTTGGGTTTTTCCTCAGCAATCAAATAAAATCTAATTGAAAGGGGAAAGAGAGAGAAAGCTTATGTATGTGTGGTGGTTGTACCAAAGTGGTAGAGAGAATCTAGGGAGAAGATCTCACCATGAAGAAGCTAAGCGCACACAAAAACAACACCACATCCATGCCACTGTGCCACCACAGTTTTTTCTCTCATGCACCCACTCATACCAAAACAAAAAAATAAATCAAAAATCAAAACAAAAAGCTACCAGGGATAATTACATTCCACCTCTTCTTCCCATTCATTCTCTCTCTCTCTCTCTCTCTCTCTCTCTCTCTCTCTCTCTCTCTCTCCCCCCCCCCGAATTACTGATACATTTTAAACCAGCTATATATATTGCAAGTAAACATATAGATAGTGTTCAGAAGCTTATTCTCAACCCTGATATGGAGTTTGTGGATAACAGAAAACTACAGTTACAACAACAACAACTGCAACAACAGCCGCAACCGCAGGAGCAACATTTTCATGTGTTGGCAGTGGACGACAGTGTCATAGATAGGAAGCTTTTGGAGAGGCTCCTAAGAGGTTCTTCATGCAAAGGTTCCTACAATATGTACCCTTTTTCTTTTTTTTTTCTCTTTTAATTCTTCCCTACCGTTCTAATGTTGCTACCATTACCCTCTTATTTCTCAGGTTGAGTGTTGCTAATTTGGTTTATGGTTGTGTTAATTATTTGTTAAGCAGTCACCTGCGTGGACTCCGGAGACAAGGCTTTGAAATATCTCGGGTTGGTTGATGACCTTCATGATACTACTTCTTCAACCTCTTTAGAATCATCATCTCCTCCTCCACCTCAACCGTTGCAGCAAGAGGTAATAATAATCTCAGTCTGTTCTTTTCTTTGTTTATCTTCAATGGTTTTAAGACATGTGTGCTTGTTGTGTACTACATTTGAGCCAATCCTTTGATTTGAGTTGTAATTTCATTCCATGGACATTTTTCTTTCCCCTCACAGAAAGTATGTTCTTACTTAATTCGCTTACAAAACTAGTTTTCAAAACAAGCCACAACTTCTAAATGGCTTCCATTTTTCGCTGTAATGCAGCATTAGTTATTCCTTTCATGTTTTCTTCCACTTAAGTAACAGCATTCAATTGCCAGAATAAATTATCATAAGTAATGTATAATAGGGCATAAGATGACCTGTGGGGATATATTAATTTTCTCCCCAAAAATTACCTTCAAAAGGTACACGTATATAGTGATTAAGCAGGAGGAAGTTTCTGAAATTGTTATTAATGTAAATAACATTGAGTTCTGTGGAATCACGTAAAGGGCGAGTTTATTAGGACGGCTAAGACTAATCTCAAGAGTCATAAAAAGTGACTTTCTTTTTCTCTTTCACCACCATTGCATAAGATCGCGCATGCATATTATGTATCCATTTGCATAAGATAACAAAATATTATTACCTTTGTTCTGCATAATTGTTTGTGGAAGTTTTCTTGAAGATCCGACGGCATTGTAATCCCATAAGCATGGCATGAAAAATAATACAATTTGTGGAAAAAGTTAAGAGCTTTTTATTGCGTGTACGTAGGCGTAATCGTTGTTTTGATGCACGAATGGCACGCTCCCAGAATCGTATCTACTGTTGTCTACATCAGTTGTTTTTATTTTCTTTTGTTTAAGTTAAGGGTGTCTTTTGGAAAAGAAAAACGGGTACAAAAAGGTTTGGGCAAAGACCATTGAATATGGTTTTTGGTACTTAGCTAGCTAGGTAGGTGATCGTGGTCATTTCTCTCTTTAATTTTTGGTGACAGTAATACGTATGTGTAGTGGGGTGAGAGATATTCCATATTAATAGCAAACAGTAACCTGTACTTTCTGTTGCATCTTTTGAATTTCAGGGAATCAAAGTGAATTTGATCATGACAGACTATTGCATGCCTGGGATGAGTGGCTATGATTTACTCAAACGAGTCAAGGTCAACACACAACTCTTATTCCCCGACACCTTCCCGAAATTCCCTCTGTCTTTTTTAGCTTCAATAGCATGTACTCACACTCTCTAAAAGATTCCAAACATTCCCTTCTCCTTCAATCAACACTTACAATAATTTTTAATCCCATCATAAATATTTCCAATACACATTGCTTCTTCAACTTGCTCATCTTTTTATTCACCATTGCATACAGATATAGCCAGTGTGTGATAATGTAGTTTTCAGTAAAAAGAAAGATAAAAGAAAAAGGAAAAGTTACAGATCTCAGGATCTAAGTTTGCTTTCACTTTTTTTTTTCCCTTTTCTTTAATTTGGTCCTTCTTTTTGTTTTCCTTTCTTTCTTGTTTTGACATTGCTTACCGCTGCAGGGATCTTCTTGGAAAGATGTTCCCGTCGTGATTATGTCATCAGAAAATGTACCTTCCAGAATCAGCATGTGAGTTTTTCTTGCTTCATTTGTGGAATTTGAGTTAACTCTTTTTTGCAATTTTTAAAACCGATCTTTTTAGATTTACCATAATTAGCTGCACTGCAGTCCTTAAAAAACATCACTTTGTGACATTAAAACACACCCACTTCATCAAGGAAACGGATTTTTTTTTGTCACTGATACTAATGGCATAATAGTTTATGTAATTGAGAAATTTATGACATTGTTGATAGGTGCTTGGAAGGAGGGGCAGAAGAGTTTCTGCTGAAGCCTCTTCAGTTATCAGATTTGGACAAGCTTCAGTCATACTTTCTGAAATCCCTTGAAAACTCTTGTGAAAAAGAATCTGCTAACAGTTGCATAGATTCGGAGAATGAGAATGTCATCATTAACATTAGTAACCATAACAGTAACAGTATTAGCAAAAGGAAGGCCATATCTCCGGACTCTCATCAGGAGAGATCAAGACCCAAAATGAAGGAGTTGGCTGTGGTGTAAGAAAACAACACTACAGAGAGTGTTTGGTGCATACCTGATATAGTTTATGACTATGATTCTAATTATGGCTATCTCCTCAAATCTAAGCTTAATGAATTCCCAGTGAGTGTTAATGTCTTATAAAATTGAGTTTGAGTTAAAATTCATTTCTTAATATAATATAGGTTAAAAGTTCTGTTAACAAAAAGTTGTTGGTTGGGTTTATTGTTTTATTTGTTATTATATAATCGTTCATCTTTAATTAATATCTAATCTCGTATCAAAACGTATATGTTTTTATAAGAGGAGATATGTTGAAAATTATACATTATTTATTGATATAAATGAATGGAAATTTTATCTTAAAAACGGTTATCGGATTTATAAGATTAAAGTAATGTATATTACACTTAAAACATACCACTTTCCAATTTAATCACTTTCAAACAATTTTGACTGACCAGAAGGAACATTTTGCATGGCTCTTTAACTCCCTTATAAGATATATAACTAGTGAAATCTCTAACTTACATCTTCGTGTTGAAGAAGGAAAAGTTGAAGCATAAATTAGTCCGTAGATCATATCATAAGTGATTTAGTTCTATTTGGCAAAATTATAGTTTATAAGATAAAGGAAATGAAACACAGGTGAGTGGCTGAGTGGGGTCTTTGAAAATCCTTGTGTCTACTGCATAAACTAAGCTCTTGATTACAAGTTAAAGGCTCTTGCTTTGGACATACGCAATAGACGGTAAAACTGAACTAGTTTGCAGGCAAAGAGAAAAATCAGTGTTTACACTGACAAAATGGTGTGTGTGGGGTATTTCATGAACCACGTGCTTTCCACTGTTTTTCTTTTCTGAGTTGCAATGCATGTATCATCAACTTTTTCTTAATGCTGTTGTACGCTGAAACAAATCATAGGCTTTTACCATGGGATGCTGTTTATTACTTTTATTTTGTAAGGTTTGTCTACAAATAATATAATGTTACTTTTTCGAACTAGATTTGAAATACTGATGGGACATTTTCATGCGTAAAATATATCTCAGTTTTCTTTGTTATTCAACAAGGTCTGAATGTACAATAATCACATAAAGTCGTCACTGTAAAACGAACTTATATAAGACGATGAATTGACACGATCTTTTTATAATTTCCTGATAAAAATGCAGTTTACCAATTTAACGTACCATCTCAGAGGACTTACAGTCCAGAGGACTAATATTACGTCTTTCATTTATGAATCATGATGTTCTCAATTATTACAAATTAAATACTTTAATTATTATAAAATATAGCATAGTAATTTCTTGACTCTTGTTTTCATAATGCAATAATCACTACCACTCTCAATAATTAATAACTCTTAAATTAAAGTTTATTCCTACAAAATTATTCCAAAAACTTAAATTTTGTCTTACTTCATCTTTCTTCTTGCATTAACCCAGATCAAACTTGCTCCTTTCAGTAATAGTAACAATTGGTTTCATGGTCGACTTATTTTTAACTGTGCACATTATCTCCTATGATCATCTTGATCTTCACTCCAACATTCCTACATGATTCAACTGCTGCCTCAACTACTGTCCTACAAGGTCTTTCAATCCAAGTATATATTCCCAACAGTGACGGTTGTTCACTTTCACCACGTAGAGATTTCTAGAACTTCATTTTTGGGATTTGGTAATCCTCATCCTTCGCCGGGAATGAAGAAACGTCTTCAACTTCAATATGTGAAGATTGATAAACACAAACAGAAACATCCCTCAATTGAGTCCATTTCCACTTTCAAATTGTGCTTATAAGGATCGAGAATGACTTTAGGGTCCCCTAATAAGTGACGGTTCAATCACATGATTTTTCACCCCACTATAAACCTTCACATCATCATCCCCAGAAGACAACATAGGACCACCACCAACAACCTCAGATGAACACTTCTTCACTGCTACGATCTCCTACTTCAACGTTTCAGTTACCGCACGTGATTCTCGAGAGCTCTGCAGCGTCAAATCTCGTTCTATTTTCAAATCTCAAACGTCTCTTTGTTACTACAACAACAACTTTTCACCTTTCAAAAGCTTCTTCCCTTCTTCTTGAAGCTTCATCTCATTCTAGAACTGCACAACAAGACTTTTCAGTTCACATTTGAGACCTTCAACTTCGTGGTCCTTCTCTCCAAGGAGTATGTCGAAGCAAAGGTTCATCTCCTTGACCCAACTGTCTACGAAAAACGAAGTACTTGGTCCCCAATCTGGGCTCTCCACTAACTCTTCCAAGCTCTCCACCGAGTTGTCATGATACCTTTACAGTCTGTCTGAATTTTCTTTTCTCTGTTCTGGACTCTTACTCGGTAACTCGGCACCCAAGCTCGGCAGTTCGGTCATGCAGCTCTACAATATGGTATTCAGGCTCACACTTTGCAGCTCGACATCCAGGCTTCTTGCCATCAATATAATTCCAATTTCTTCATTGCCTTCCTTAGTAATAAAGATATTTGTCTCCTCCTTTCTCTCACCCTCACAATATTATATGACCGGTCTTACCACAATAATAACATTTGAATAATTGCACTCAATCGCATAGTGGTAATACTAGTCACATTTATCGCATTTAACATCAAACTTACTTGACCGACCTCGTTGGTTTCCTCCTTGTCCACGACCATGCCAGTTTTGATGAGCGATTTGCTCCTTATCATCTTCATCATCACTTCTACCATCACTTTGGCCACTACCTCTAGAATCACCTTTTAGGACAAAATAAGTCTTCCATGTGTCGCGTTAAACATCAAAATATGAAAAAGATCAACTTTAAAAATGATTGGTGATATTTTTGTAAATAAATATTCAATTTCAATGTCAGAATTTATTCTTTTCCAACACCATATGGTAATTAGACGTCGAAATTCTCAATTTCCGAAGTCATATTAGGTAAATTTCATGAAAATGTTTGGCACGAATGTGAAAATGTACCCACATATGACGTTGAATGCCCTAGTTTTAGACATCAAAGAGGTATAATACGCCGTATTTTGGAGTTTTTTACGTTATATACATTGTAATTATTTACTAAAAGCAACACCGCCACACTATTTCTTCGTGATTTCACTTATGCTTGAACTATGGACTTCATTCACGAGTGTGAGGAAGAACAAAGGTAAATTTTGTGTAATTTTCCTTAACAAAAGTGTTTATGTTGTCTTTGTTTGGATATTTTTTTAGTTTTTGTTAATTGATATTGATTTTTCGTTTAGCATTGATGTCCTGGAGTTCAAACATCCACTACTTTCAGGGAAACGAACTCCTTTGTTCACGAGTACAAGGGAGAACAAATGTCAATTTTGTGCCATTTACCTTAAATGTATGTGTTTTCACTACCTTGATTACCTTTTTATTTGTGTTTTTGATGAATTCATTTTGTGTTTTCGTGCTTCATTGAAGCTCCACCAGCGACCACCATAGGTGTGTTCTCTTTTCTCCCTCACTAACAACAACGCTTTATTTCGAAAGTGAATCCACCTTCAAGGTTACTTTTAGGTTTTTGATTAACTTTCATTTTTTGATATTGGTATTGTTAAACTTGTTTGTTGTATATGGTATTGGTTATATTTTGTCTAGTTTCCTAGTTATATAAAGACCATATACATCCAAATATAGGGTAAAATTGAGAGTATATTCAGAAAAACTCCAAATGACCTGAAAATTTGTGCAAAACACCAAAAAATCATGAAAAACTCTCACAAAAAAGTTTAGATCAAAATTCAAAGTCTAAGTATGTAGAATATTTTTGCAAAGTTTGAAAAAAAGAAGGAAAAACACAAAATAAATTAACGAAAAATAGAAAATGGTCTGTTTTTTTTAAATCTAGAATGAATGCCTTGGAAATTTTTTTCTATCTAAAATCAATATATAATAATGTCAAATCCAACATAAGCAAAAAGTTATAGTTGTTTAACAATATGCAACGATTGACTTTCCAAATAATTTTTAAACTTCATATAGACCCAAAATAAGGGCTCTAATTTTTTTTCTTTCTAAAATAAAGGTTATAAGGAATAGTAAAAAAAAATCAACACCATTCACAACTATAGGTATCAAAATAAAAAATCACACATAAATAGTCAATATACACTACTTACTATAACACCATTCACTACTATATATTTAAATAAAAGAAAGACTTTATATTTAAATGTGTATGAGTGATCCATTTTATTTTTAATCTTATTTTATGTCAATTCATAATCTATTATCATCATTATTTTAAAAGGATAATATTATTGTAGCTAAAGTTAGATAATTCAATTTAAAATCATGACAACAAGATGGAAAAGTTCGATGAGAATAATTTCTTGTTACTGATATTGAAAATATTTTTTTTTTCTAAAGAGACAATTGTGAATATACAACTGAAGAAAGGTATATGAACATCATATAACAAAAGTGGAATGAAATTAATTATGATGCTATCATAAATGTAAACTTAGTAATGGTAAATACAATTTTGTCTTAAAACAATATTATAAAGGAAACTTGGGATATTCTCGCAAAATTGTATGAGATTAGTTCACTTCATATATAAAACATTCTTGAAGAAAAAATTATACAATTTTTGAATTAGTTAGCCTCATAGACCATATTAAAAAATTTGAATACCTGATTTTCTTTGTTGCTTTTAATGGTAGGTTTCGATATCTTTAAGAATAAATGTTGTATCATTAATTCATCATCACTATTTTGCACTTTGAGGGTGTTTCTAAAGTTAGTATTAAAGAAGAATCCGAATAAGGTAGATATGGTGGAAAACATGAAGCAAATGGAAACATTAACAAGGTAGATCAATAACAACTCTAACTCTACTGATAGTAAAAATTATGGTAGATCAAAGTCTCGAAGATAAAAGAATCTCAAGTGCACATAAAGAAAGATTGTTTGTGTAAGAAGAATGGAATAGAGAACTTTGAAACATTAACCTTGTAAGGTTGTGTTTTAAGTTCCTTAAAAGATGAACATATTTTTGTTTACTGAAATAGTAATTACCTTTAATAACAAAAAACAATTTTATGATGGGTGGATAATAGATTTAGACGCAACATGACACATGATTCTATATTATAGTTGTTTTTACCCTTATATGTGTTCATATAAAATGATCATATCTGAGAGACTGGTGGATTTTTTATTGTTAAAATAGAAAAAAAAAATGTATGAATATTCTATACATTGTGTAAGGGGTATGACATATGAATAACTTGAAAAAGAACATATTGTTCATTAGATAAGTAGATGACTTCATGTTAAGATCTATACATTAAATGTGGAATCTTAAAAGACAGTTGAAAGAAATTAAGACTAGAGACAAATCTTACCAGGGGCTGAGGAGGCTCCCCTCACCCCAACTTTTTTTTTTCAGTGTATAAAAATTAATGAATTATTTGATTTTTTTTTAAATTAATATACTTTATATATTTAGCTTCCCAAAATTTTTATATAGGTTTTGGCATCTGCAAAATATTTTTTGAAGATCTACCACTTATCGTGACATATTTGTATGTGCTTTTAGAGATATGTTGTCATAAACAAATGTATCGATTGCAACAATAAATCAAGAAGAAGGGTTGATGATATTATATCACAACATTGGTTGTATGCCAAAGTGAATTCTATAAATTCTTGCAAAAGGTAATCTCTTATCAAGGTTCATATAAGTTGTTTTATCTTTTTACGAGCACTATATTATAAGCATTTAACAAAGATTGTAGTTTGCTAGAATGATTACTAAAAACAAACATACATTCAACTTCATTCTTTTTTATGTGTGAAAATTATCAATATTATCCTTTAACAGAGCAAAATATTTTGTCACCAAATTCGTATGGCAAAACAAATAAACACTCTCTTTTGGATAGAACAAAAGGTATACTCAGGATAATAAAAATGACTAATCAAGCAAGTTTTCTTATACACATTATTAGACCACTAAAAGGGGACATAGTTAAAAAAAATTACAAAACAAAACATTCAATTAATATTACTAATTGAAACAAATGGATAAATTAGATTATTAGCTGAACTTGGATGATTTTTTTTAAGAAAATTCGTACTTAATTTCTATCATGTTATAATATTTCTCCTAGAAAAAATATCCCATTTTTTCCTTAAAATATAAACACATCGATTGATAAGTGTACTATACGGTGTAGAAGACCGACCGGAAGTGGTCAGCACGCTCAATAGGAAGGAACCCATTTTCCTATGTGACTTTTGTCTGTAAGACACAGTAGAATGACACTTATTTCTTGTTCACTTGAATGGATTTGGGGGAGAGTAATTGAGAGGATTTGAGAGAATTTGAAGATAAATTTTTTTGTTGTTTATTTGAGTGAATTTGGAGGTAAACGAGAGTGGATTTGGAAGTAAATTTTTTTAATCTATGACGTCAATCAAATATTACACTAATTCTTACAAACTTTACTTCTAAATTCAATCTCACTTACCTCCAAATTCACTCAAATAAACAACAACAAAAATTATCTTCAAATCCTCTCAAATCTCCTCAATTACTCTCTCCCAAATCCCTTCAAGTGAACAAGACCTTAAATATATGAAAAAGAGTCATTGAATAGTTCATCATTATGCATCAAAGTCTCTAGTGCACAAAAAATATAAATCTTCCATGTTAATAATCACAATAAAACAACAATAAAAAGTCCATAAAACCTAAATTAATCACAAAAAATAAGTCCAATTCATATAAATCTTCCTTGTTAGAAGAAATAGACATAGTGGATAAACCAACAATACCCACAAAAATAAAAGCTAAAACCATAAATTTTACTTTATCAACGTATGTAGCAATGATCTCATATCCAAGCAAGACTCCACACCCGAAAACACAAACACAAAACCACCACCATTGCTTTTCCTCCACCTCTACTATCAAACAGAAACTAAACTAAACTTTGACTCTCAAATCTCCACATTAAACCTTAAAAAAGCATAGAAAAATAGAAAATCAAAAGAATCAAAATATTCTCTCTATTTTAATTTTTTTTTTCTTTAAAATGAAAACTTTTTTTTTAAGAAGTGTATTTTCTGAGCCTCATGCTCTCAAATTTAATAACACTAGCAGAAAGAAAAAGGAAAAGTGATTAAGACTTTAAGTTTACAAGAGTAGTTTGTTAGTAAAATTATTAGCATAAGTTTGCATTGGTTGTTAAACCATGGTGATTAGTGTCTCACTCATATTGACCCCAATGTTTATGAAACACACTAATGTTTAAATGGAATAAGGAAACTAAATGTTACTTTATTAAAATATAAGACAAATATATGTCATTTAATAAAGAAACATAAGGAAAGAAATGTTTTTCATTTAAAATATAAGATAAGTGAATGTTTATTTTAATATGAGAGGGGTGTATGTAAAGCTAAGTATACAAACAGGTCATCCCCGTTTAAATTTACACTCGCATAACTTAATACTACGAAAAATAAATTTGTCTGTTTAACTTGCATTTTAAATGAATTTTAATGTTTGCAAATTTCACCCATCCTGCCAAAAAAGCTATGTATGTAGTCCATTGTAAATTTCACCATGCGAGTTCTTTTCATGCATGTTATTGTTAGGTTTTCAAAATTTTCAATTTTACTGCTCTGATCTTTGCACATTTCTAACATTATATTTTATAAAAAAACACATGTGATAGAATGGTATGTGTACTATACCTGGCAACTGACCAGCTGTCAGACAAACTAATCAGAAAAGGTAAATATCATTAATGGCCAATTAATACGTTTAATGGTCATATTAAATGCGAATATACGCTATTTATGAGTGATTGACATGTCATATTGCACAAGAATATGGTATTAATGGACAATTAGTAGGTATATTAGCAAGTATTATTGGATTTATTGCCATATCAAATATGAATTAATGAGCTTGATTGTCATAAGTCTTATAAATATAGGGTTAAGGCCATGGGAAAGACATCATTTTCTATCCTAATAAAATATAGACATCTTTATGAAACATTTCTGACTTGAGCGTCGAGTGTCTTATGCAAGTCAACAACTCATCAAAGTGGATTGCATTCTCAGAGAGGATTGAAGATAAAAAGAGAGCAGAACAAGGAAGAACTACCGACCCTCGGACCAATTCAACCGAAACAGTATGGTTTTTGAAAAAAGGGTTAACCCTATTACATATTTAAGAAATTGACAAAATGTGTAAAAATTGAAAATGTGAATAAAAATTGAATGGTGAAATTTATTAAACAATGATAAATGGGTACTTAAATTATTTATAAAAAGTGGTAATAATGTTCTGGTTAGTTTAGGCTGGTTGATATATATTCTATTCTTTTTCTATCAGGATTTATCCTGGAAGCATTTTGCTAAATTTTAACCTTGAATTCCACCTTAGTAAACATATTTTATTACACTTATACATAATATTTATAAAAAAGTAAAAAAATAGAAGCTCACATTTATATAAATGATTCTCGAGAAGAAGTCGGCCACTCGCAGGCCTTCTTTAGTCGGGAGGACATGTAAATTCTTTTAAGTAAATGACAGAGTATTACTTTGCAGAGGATGCACGTTATTGATGTAAGGTTTATGTTGGGAGATTCAGAATTCTCTATAAAAATCAGGATATTAATTTATGAGTTTTTCTTCTTTATATTTTATTTTTTTATTTAGTATTAGATTTTTAATTTATCTTGAATTATTAATAATCTTTTATTCGAGTATGAGTTTCTTTACTCATTCATTGTATCGTCATTTTCTTGAAATGAAATTCTGGTACCAGTGTGAAGTCTTTACAAGAAGAGAGACACAAGAGATTTTACACCTCAGACAAAACTTTAAAACAGTGCATTTATGATTCTTCCACTTACATTTTACATAAAACTTTCAGCTTACTTTAAATTCCTAAATTATAAAACAAAAACAATTACCTTTCACATAAAAAAGAGAGAGAAAAAAAAACTAATGTAGTATTTTTATATGGGAAAAAAATAAGGTTTAAACAATATAAAGACAAAAAAAGAGATAAAAAAAACTAATGTAATATAAACACAAGATTTTGTTATGCAAAAGGTGCAAAAATCGCTTAATGCTGTGTTATTAGGATAATCCAAATTCAACAATTATATGAATTATAAGATATACCATTGGTATGAAATATTACATTATTAATCACTTATTATTTCTCTTAAAGATCTTAAAAATAAAGACTAGAAATATAAATAAAAAAACCACAAAATGAAACCTCGTACCTTCATTACGTTTATAAAGTAACTGACATTCTTGTGTAAGTTAAAATTCCAAAATGGTGGTCATAAAAACTGATTCAATTAGAATTAATTTCCACAGACGTCCTTTTTAGCAAACATTTGCACTAGAAAACGTACATTTTGGGAACAAGTTACGAAAAACAAATTTTAACGCAAAGACAAAAGGCTTGCTTTGGTAGCACCTGGGTGTAGAGCAACAACTACTCAATGGGATTTGCAAATCGCGTTTATTTATTATGTATATCAATTGGATTTCGATTAAGAAAATTAAACCGAATTGAAAATCTTATATAAATTATAGTCCAAAGAAGACTAAGAACCGGAAATCTTGTTCTAAAAGCATGACTAAATTAATTCAAATTCGAGCTACAACTTTTCCAAAACTAAAACTCTACTCCGCCAAAGAAAATCCGTTTTATTTCTCGTAACATACAAAAGAGAAGGAAAACCGAAGGAGAAAGATAGTCTGCACCTAAAATTCACTAAACTGTGATAAAGAGATACAACGGGGTTAACACCCCACATGTAACTATGTGCCTATATCCCCAGAGAGGTGCAACTTCTTTCCTGCAAAAAAAGAGAGACTACATCAAAAAAATGCAAATCAAAGTCTGCAAGAGTTAGGCATTGCAATGAAAATGGACAGCCAATGATCAGCAAAAACTTACCTCTCAAAGCTCATCTTTTCCTGTTTCTTGCTCATCTTTTACTTGTTCAGCATGAGCAGGTTTATCTGTTCCTTGTTCTTGCTGGGCAGGTTTGTCCCGGTTCTTTTCAATGAATTCTATGATGTCTTTCTTGGTCCTGCCACCGTCGTATTGTAATAGATTTCCACTTGATGACCTGAAGTACAGGGTTGGATAACCTTGGACATCAAAGGTATCACCTGGGATATCGTTGGCAGTTGCATCCTGGAAAGTGACAAACAACATGTAGAATGTGACTGACAAAGAACGAAACGGATATACTATCATAATAATCGAAGCTGAAAACTGAATACAATTCTTACCAGTTTAGCAATGATAACATTAGCATCATTTTGATATGAGATAGCAACTTCGTCCAATATAGGAGCCAACTGTTTGCAATGACCACACCAGGGAGCGTAAAACTCCAGTAGAACTGCAAGGTGTTTGTTTTAGCAGTTATGATGGACTGATAAAGGTTTACCACTAACAAAAATGATGTAGATGCATGAAAGATTCTACTATGGGCATAATTACTACCATATATAATCATGGGCATAATTACTACTATATATAATCAAAGATAAATAGTTGTCTGAAGAAGATGGAAACTGCATTTAGATTATAAATAAAAATTCAAATCAATTTTGTTATTCTATAATTTCATATATGAAGAGAAATTCGTCTAATGTTTAACACAATTTCCGATTAAAAAAAATCCAAAGTTCTATCCTTCATAGTTTGCAATGATTATACGAACAGATCCACCAAATTAAATGTGGTAAAAATATAAAATCATATATATCAGCTTTTCGTAAAGGTTGATGATATTATACAAACTAAAGATGTATTCATTATCTAAATTGGACCGTAATGATCCATCAAAAACAAGGAACATTATAAACGTGATATTTTTTAAGATTACAGTGTGTGCCAAAATCTGATAATCCATTGAATAGAACCAAAATAGAAAAAAGGAACAAGTATATACCGTTCTTCCCAGACTTGAAAACGATGTCCTGGAGACTTTCCCCAACTACCACTTTAACTGGTTCATTGTTAGTTTCTGGAACAGGTTCAGATTTCACATATGGTGCAATGTTACCCTCCTGAAATATTCAGAAAGACAGTGTCAAGATTTATATCTTTCCAAGACAAATAGCAGTCACAATTAAATAATTTAAAATTAAAGAGTACCGCAAACATATAATACTAAAAGTAATAAACCAGATTAAATTATGCCTACGTTACAAGCCACTAAGAGAAATAAGAATAACCTTGTATGCCTTCAACCAAGTTGGAATGTGTTCGGCTTCCAAATTGGGCTTAAAATATTTCTTCCCGTCATTATGTTGAATGATAATTAAAGGTACTTGTTCTTCCTTCAGTCCAAAGTACTGTCAAGACAAGCCATACTAAATGTCAAATATCGATATTGAATGCTACATATTTTGAATGTTACATATTTTGATACAAACCTGGAAAGCTCCTTGACTAGACTCTACATCTCCAACCAGAAAGCTTACACCCTGTTGTTTAAATTGCTCAGCAGCTTCACGGTATTTTGATTTGAAAGATTCAGCACTTTCAGCAGTGAAGTTGATGAACAACATTGCCTGCCAATATCAACAATTTAAGTTTCTTTAACACGAGATAAAATGGGCATACAACCAAAACAAAGAAAATAATAAATATTATGGAACAGGAAGGGTAGGGGAAAGAAAAGTAGTTTAGGAAAATGCTATTTTGTTCAGATTACAGAAGGCAAAAAGCTGCTAGTAGCCCAATGGCCGCAACTGAAAACCTCAATTTAAATCCATGCTCTGCTACCCAGCTATAGCAATTAATGAAACATGGAGGTATTTAACAAATAAAAATTCAGCTGCAATAACGTTAATAATACGGAAATCTCAAGTTCAATATTGAAAGAACAAAATTGACTTAAACAGCAAATTTACCTTTGCATTGGGGCTGTTGAAGAACTTGACAACGAAAGGATGATTGTTAGGATCATTGTTAAAGATAGTAACGACAGGGATACTGGACTCCTCAACAAATTTCTCTAGAGTATCCACTTGGAAATCCTGCAAACACAAGTTAATTTTGACAGCCAGTATTAGATTAAACATCAAATAAAATTGCAAAATTAATCCACATAAATCAGCACTACCTTGGAGTCAACAAAAAGTTCATCGAACGGCTTGAATAACCTAATTACAGGGCCAGCGACTGATGATTCACCTCTTGGAAGGTGTTTAGCATTCAGGGTGTGACCAAAGTCATAATCAGCACGCAACTTCTCTGCTAAGGCAGTAAAGTTATCAAACTCCTCGCCAGAAAATTTCGGGAAAACTCCAACCTGAAATCATATCAATATATCATTATTACAGGCCAATGAGTTAAAATAAAGAAAAATTAAACAATCGATCACTTACAATAACAACTTTATTTTCACCAATAAAAGCTGTAGCATCATCGGCAGATTTAATTTCAGTTGAAGCAGGACCACTCTGTCTCTTCAAATAATCAACGATGCCATCGGCTTCACGGGGACCTTTGTACTCCTGAACATTCTTTCCCCCATTCCTCACAATCTTAAGTGTGGGGTATCCCTTAACATCATATTCCGATGCAAGAGCTTTGTTCTTCTCTTCATTGGCGTCAACTTTAGCCAAAACAATCGGAGGATCATGACTGCTCAAGATAGACGCAGCTTTCTCATACTGCAGAAACAAAAATGCCAAAAATATCAACCGCATAATCCTACAACAACAAATCAAAGTAAACCCCAAAATTAAAGGCGACCAAAATTACCTCAGGAGCAAGCTTCTTGCAGTGGCCACACCTAAGAAGAAAAATAAAAACAAATTTCACGTGAAAACCACAATGCACTAATATCAACAACAATAGATCTCAGTGAAGCCGATTCAGAACAACAGATTCAAAAATCAAATCAAACACAGTCAATTCAAACGAAACCACAGAATTAAATCCAAAACACAAAAATTAAATCAGATTAAAACGAGGGCATCAGTATAGACACAAAATCACAACAGGAAATTAACAAAAGCGAGATGTAGACAAAGTCAAAGCAAATGTCTCAGATCAGAAGGAGTAAAGATGAAGCATAAAATAAAAACAAGTAAAAATGCAACAGAATCGAAACATACCATGGAGCGTAGAACTCGACAACGATGAAATCGTGCTTGCTGATAGTGTCGTGAAAGTTGGAATTATCCAGTGTGAGTACGAATTCCTTAGTCTCAGAGGACTCCTCCGCAGAGATCTGAGAGGCGATAAGAGAAAGTGCAAAGACGAAGAAGAAGAAGCAAATGGAAACCCTACGCGCCATTGTTCCTTTGAAGGGAAGCTGTGAAAGCAATTGAGGTTAAGAGAAGGTCACGAGAGGGGTTTTTGTAGGAGTTAGAAACCCGGTAAGAACACCGCATGACACGTGCGCTATGTTTCTCAGATATTTTGGACATTGGCCACTGCTAACGAATCTCCTGTCCCCACGTTGGCACTCTGGATGACGTGGCGAAATCTTATTCGACCATTCTTGTCACTCAACATTTCTTTTCTTTTCTTCAGCATCCCAGTGAAACCGGTGGCTCTGATATTGAATAATAGGGCTTTAATTAACGGATAAATGCTTCTGAGGGTGCTCATAATCCCGTGTAGGTCAGGTGTATGTTAAATATTTGTGGCTGAACAAATCTGATGGATTTGAATAATTGCGTGCCCAGTTTGCTGTTAGATTGATTAAGGAAATAAATTTATTCTTGATAACATCTTTTGACTCTTCCGGATTATTTTTTTAATTATTACAACCAGTCAAAACCATTCTATAATTACATGGATATAAACTATAGAATAACCAAACTCTATAAATATATTCTAAATGGAACTAAAAAGTCAATAGCGATCAAAAAAAAAACTTTGATCCATCGTATCGTATGGTTATGAGTAGAAAAGCCTACTTATATATATATAATACGGAATTCACGTTTAGTTACATATTATATTACAATTAAATATAAGATGTTTCTCTACAATTATGATAAAGTTAAATTAGTTGCTAGTCCTAATATTATTTGAAATAATTTGTTGTTTTATCTTTTTGTCTTGATTAAGTTTTTTCTAAAAAGGAAATAAGTGCAATTAGGTTATCTTTATTAATATTCTCTTAATAACGTTAATAATATGTGACGTGCTTTTTTATATTTTAAAAAGGAAAATATGAAAAAAAAAAACTATGAAATAGTATGTTTTTAATACCATTCGTACAAGTATAACGGAAACTATTTAATTAAATCAATTTTTTAAAAAATAAGATTCAATTGAGAAAAAGAAATTAGTGATCTATTTCAATTATTTCAATTAAAATTAAAATCAAACTACTAATTTAACCTAATCATAATAAATAAGATTTATTACATGTTAACATTTGATATATCTTAAAATAAGTGGACCTTAATTGACTTATATTCCTCGTGTAGGTGGCACAAAACAGATACTATATTTTTAAAATCACAAAACCTTAATTAATATAGGATATTAGAGCCTAATAATTTAAGTCTTATTCCTTATACATTATTCTTTTATATTAAATGTAATACTTAAACTCATTTAAATTTTTTACATTTTTTTCCTAAATGAATCCTTTCAATATCGGTATATTCTTCGTTGAGCAAACAAGTTTTTTCTAAAATGAACCTTTTTTTTTTATCTTTGTTTATTGTGACATCTCTTTCAAATACAATATAGTCTAATTTTTAATTTAATTATGATTTGAGGAAAAATTAATTTCTTTCCCTTACATCTAAATCTTCTTATTCCTTAAAAGATATAGAAGAATTCTATGTACATAGACTTTGTACTTCTCTCCATCCTAAAGAATAATATTAAATAAATATAAATATTTTCATTATATCATGCAATATATATACATATTAATTTAGTAATAAATATCAAAGCATAATAATGTCACAAATTTCATTAAATTTAATAAATGAAGCAAATTGTAATTAATTTCATTTGACAATCAATTGTCATCTTTACAATTTTGTATGCACATCAGTTTATAAGTACAATGCATTTTCTGTTAGAGTACTTACTTAATTTTTCTTGTACATCCTTATTTTATATACATATATATTCATATACTTGTCTGTGTGCCGAATTCTGAGTTAATTCTCTTTTACATCTCAAATGATATTTCAAGACGTTATTTGAATTGTTTACGCTATTATACACCTTTATGGTTAAATATTAGTCCATAGTATCGTTTAACATGTAAAAGAATTTGAAAATTATTGGATTGAAATAACTATTTTTATTCATTTTTAAAATTTGGAGTATTAGAATTAATTAATAGATTAATTCAACTATGTGACTCGTGAAATATAACGATGATGTAATTTAATAAAATATAATATCCTATCAATTATTACAAAAAGTTAAAATAAAAATGAATCGTAGCCAACTTGGTGAATGTAGTAAATAAAATAGATTTAGGTTCTAAGATTTTCTCATTATAAACTATCAAAAAAGTGAGAGAAAAAAAGAAATGTCAAGAGATAAATTGGAAAAATAAGATTAGAGAACACATAAAAGATATTGTCAATTTGTCTCTCATGAATCAAAAGTTAATATTTTTCTCTCATGATTTATGTGAATGAATGAGAAAGATAAATTTTAAGATTTTTAATATGGTTTTCTGGAATTAAATTAGAAATGAATGAAAACTACTATAATTTATATCAAAATCAATAATATATAACAAAGTTTGTGATAAAAATTATTTTCAACCTTACAGGGATTACAGCCACATATAACATTTTTTATATTACAAAAGCATCAAATAATTTACCGTAAAACTAACACAGGAGTAAACATCGTATGAAAAAAAAAAGATTTAAAAGTTAATTAGATACAACCAATGATTTTTTTATAGCATATTTAAAAAAAAGGATGAAATATATTTGGATTTCACTAAATTTGAGTTTTAGTTTCTTTAGAAAAAGTTATTTGCTTTGAGTCTATGCAATTTTACTTTACACCGTTTTTTTGTTAGTAGTTTATATAATGAGAAAGAATAATTTAAATAACGTTCCAAAGGTAAAGAGTAGTATTTGAAAATTAAAATAATACAATAAAAATAAAAATAGATAAAAAAAATTAGAAAGGTTAAAATGAAAAACCTTAAAAAAAATTATTGGAAAAATATTTAATAAAAATAAAAATTAACAGGTAAAACTTATTCCAACACGAGTTTTCAACACGCGCAGGAGATTGGTTCACTTTTATTGTGTTAGACTTCTGAAGTTTTCTTGCATCTAATGATAGTAAGACTCTTTTTTATTTACTTTAATTGAACATTATATTACTGTCAAACTTGTATTTGTTGTATCTAAGACATCATTCCAATATGTGTCCAAACCAGATTTTTTTCATCAATAGAGTGTGATTTAAGGTTCTTCTATTTTTGGGTCCATGGGGGTCAAAATATAGAACGACTTTACATCTTTCTTTAAAATGAAATTATATTCCTATATTATAAACTAATACATATAATTTAAAGAATGGAAGTTATTTTATGCTCGTATAAAAATTAGATATTTACACACAAATAAGTTTAAGCCATTAACAAAATCAAAACTGATATTACATAAAAAAATTTATTATAATGAATATTAAAATCCGTATTAATCTCAATTGTAAATTTTATATTTTAGCCATGGAACATGCGGACGCTTAATGAATTTATCTAACCATCAAATGAGACATTTTTTAAAAGATGAAAAATGCTTTCCTTCCTGTAAAATCTTTCAAAAAAATTTGTCTCGCTTCAATCTCTCTGATTTTAAAATATTTAGTTTTTTTTTATTAAGTTAGTTATGAGTTAAAATTAAAATTTAACATGAATTAAAACTTGAAATATGTACTCCTAGGCATCAAATATCTCTCAGCTAATTTGAAATTTTTTTAAGAGAAAGTAACATATTTTACTCTGTATTTTAAAAAAGACGAAGGTTAAGAATGATACGATGTATGTCTAGAGACTCGAATTTATATTTGACTCTGGATTCCGACAAACAAAGGTTCCCGTTTTCTTATGTAAAACATACATACATTATACATAGGAAAACCCAAAAACATTAAAGGCGAGCAAAGGAAGATAGAGTGGCACTTGTGTGATTTTATCTACCACGATGAACAACTTCCTTCCAGCAAAGGAGAGATTAAATCAAAATATGCATAGAAAGTTTGGAAGAGTTTTTATAGCATTGCAAAGTAAATGGATAACTAATGCTCTACCTACTCTTACCTTTCAAAGCTCATCTTTTCCTTTTTCTTTGTCACCCTTTGCTTGTTCTTGATGAGCATGTTTATCCCGATTCTTTTCGATGAATTCTATGATGTCTTCCTTGGTCCTATTGCCACTGTATTTTGATATCTTTCCACTTGCTGACCTGAAGTACACTGTTGGATAACGTTTGGCTTCAAAGGAATCACTTGAGATATCGTTGGCAACTCCATCCTGGAGAATGCAAACAACATGCAGAATATAACTTAAGAAAACAGCATAAGATATTAACCTTTAATAAAAATGTGTTTCTTAAAGTCTACTAATACAACCCCCAGCTTCTGTAGCACATAGCTTTTGTTAGAGAAATGCAGAGAATGAAAACTGATAGAAGATATCAGAACAGAAAAATGAATGTGGAAATATTGAACGTGTATTATTGAACAGCAAAAGTGTAATACAGACAGTGTTTTATAGTAAACAGAATAACAGAAAAAACTGTATAACAGCTTGCATTTAAAACTCCTAACACTCCTTCCTAAATCAAGCTGTCCAGAGGTAACACTCCTATCTCTTTTCTCAGAAACTCAATTCTATCAGTCTTAAGTGGTTTTGTGAGAAGATCTGCAAGTTGTAAGTCAGATTTGCAGTAGATCAGCTCAATTCTTCCTCTGGTTACCATGTCACGCAAGAAATGATATTTGATCTCAATGTGCTTACTCCTTCCATGGCTAACAGGATTTTTAGCCAAATTCATAGCCGAAGTGTTGTCCATTTTTAACAGTACTGGACTTTCTTCAACTATTCCTAACTCCTTCATTAGTTCCTTCAACCAAACTCCTTGACAAGCTGCATGGCATCCAGATATGTATTCTGCTTCACAGCTAGACAGAGCAACTACATTCTGCTTTCTAGAACTCCATGAAACAGGTGCTTTATTGATGAAGAATATGTTTCCAGACGTACTTTTCCTTTCAACAAGATCTCCACCATAGTCAGAATCTGCATAGCCAACAAACTTCAGTTCATCCTCACGCAAACCATATGGAAATAAAATTCCATAGTTAGTTGTCCCTTTTACGTATCTTAATATCCTTTTGGCAGCCACCATATGACTCTTCTTTGGATTTCCCATGAACCGACTCAGAAGACCTACACTGAACATCAAGTCAGGTCTACTATTACATAGGAATCGTAATGAACCAATAACCTGTTTGAAGATCGTTTCATTCACTCCTTCTTCAGTCTCATCTAACTTCAGCTTGGTATTTACTTCAAGAGGACTTCTAACATCATTGCATGAAGCCATCTTGAATCTTTCCAGTAACTCTTTCATGTATCTTTGCTGATGCATCAACAATCCTGCTTCTGTCTGAGTAAATTCCATGCCCAAAAAGTAATTAAGCTTCCCAAGATCAGTCATTTCGAACTCAGATTCCATCATACGCTTGAACTCGTCTATCTCCTTTAGGCTTGATCCAGATATCAACAAGTCATCTACGTATAGGCAGACAATCATTCTGTTGCCTTCAGTGTTCTCCCTTACATACACACCATGCTCCACAACACAGCGTTTAAATCCATGATCGAGGAAAAACCCGTCAATCCTTCTGTTCCATGCTCTTGGAGCTTGCCGCAAGCCATAGAGAGCCTTATGAAGCTTGTACACTTGCTGCTTCTTGTTCCCTTTGTTAAATCCTGGAGGTTGTTGAACATAGACTTCCTCCTCCAGTGGTCCATGCAAGAACGCAGATTTAACATCAAGTTGAATCATAGACCATCTTTTAGCACAGGCAATAGCAATTACTACACGAATTGTTTCTAACCTTGCTACTGGAGCGAACACCTCTGTGAAGTCAATTCCTTGTCTTTGCAAAAATCCTCTTGCCACAAGCCTAGCTTTGTGCTTTAAAACAGTGCCATCTGGATTCAGCTTTCGCTTGAAAACCCACTTCAATCCAATGCATTGCTTTCCATGTGGCAGATCGACCAAACTCCACGTTTTATTCTTCTCGATGGATTTGAGTTCTTCAATCATGGCTTCCTTCCATTCGGTTTCTGCCATAGCTTCATCAACATCTATTGGTTCAGTTCCAGCCATTAATGCCATGTGCACCAGATCACCTTCATCACTTACACCAGTATCCGTATATAACTCGTAATCTGAAAATCTGGGTGGTCTTTTAGACTGTCTTCTAGGTCTCCTTAGTGTATCATCACTATCAGCTCCATCAACAACTTTCTTATCAGTTGCATCTGACATCTCAGTCACCACTGTCACCTTCTTGGTACTGGTCTGCCCTTTCTCCCAATCCCAACTTTCATCTTCCAGAATTACTACATCTCTGCTGATCACCATTCTGCCTTTGTTAGGATCGTAGAGCTTATATGCCCCTGTCGAATGGTATCCTACGAGAACCATCGCCTCCCCTTTATCTTCAAGCTTTGATCTCCTCTGATCTGCAATGTGGCTAAAGACCAAAGATCCAAACACTCTAAAATGACTTACACTTGGTTTCGTACCTGTCCATGCCTCGAGTGGAACTTTGTCTGTGAGTCTCTTGGTAGGACACCTGTTCAATATATGAACAGCTGTTGACACCGCTTCACCCCAGAGACTTCGTGGCAAGCACTTATCACGCAGCAAACACCTGGCCATGTTCATGATAGTTCTGTTTCTCCTTTCTACCAAACCGTTGTGCTGTGGAGTGTATGGTGCTGTTACTTCATGATTGACTCCACTGTCTTGGCAGAATTGTTCAAATGCATGAGATGTATACTCACCCCCTCCATCGGTTCTGAGTATTTTAATGGTTCTTCCACTCTCTGTTTCCACCTTAATCTTGAACCTCTTGAATATCTCAAGTGCTTCACTCTTCATCTGTATCAGAAACACCCAAACCATTCTACTAAATTCATCAACAAAAGTGATAAAATACCTGTTCCCAGCCAAGGTCGACACTTCCATAGGGCCGCATATATCTGAGTGCACCACATCAAGACATCCTTTGGATCTCATTTCCAATCTCGCTTGAAATGGTCTTCTGCTTTGTTTTCCAACAATGCAAGATTCACACACGTTTTCTGGTATGCTGGTTTCTGTCATTCCAGAAACCATACCTTTTCCACTTAGCTGCCTTAGATCTTTAAAGTTTAGATGGCCAAACCTTAAATGCCACTTCCAGGTATCATCATCCTTTACAGTTGACAAACACTGCCAGCTTCCTACTGCATCCATACACACTTGAAATGTTCGATTTTAGAAATCTTGCTTCTCAAGATCAACACTTTATTTTTATCAAACACTTCTACCTGATCACAGCCTCCCATAACAACTGTAAATCCTTTCTCAACAAGTTGTCCCAGACTCAGAAGGTTGCATTTCATTGCTGGTACAAGTAGAACATCTTCTATGATTGCATGTGAGCCATCTTTTCTCCGTATAACCACATTTCCCATTCCTTCTACCTGGAGTGTGCTGTTATCTGCGAATCTGACCTTACTCTTCTTTGATTCATCTAATCTGATCAGCCACTCCTTGTTGCATGTCATGTGATTTGAGCATCCCGAGTCCAAATACCACGATTTCACAAATGATTGTGAATTATCAGATGTTGTTGTCACCATCAGCGTCAATGGTTCTGAGTCAGAGTCCTCTTGAGCTAGATACGCCTCCTTGTTTTGTTGTTTTTCTTCTGCTTACCTTTATTTGAGTAACATTCGAATGCATAATGCCCCATCTTGTGACAACTAAAACATTCTACATTCCTTCTATCTTTCTTCTTTAAGTTCTTTTCAGAACCACTTTTGCCTTCTGGACATTCAACCTTTTCATCTTGCTCATTTGGATTATACTCATTCTTCCATTTCCTTTCTCTGGTTTTCCTTTCCATTTCTTGAACTTCTTTTTCTCTTCATTTCTGACATACAGCGCCTTGAGTGCTTGCTCATCATTCTTTATGGGATTTCGATCTACCAATCTCATTTCATGTGCCTCTAAGGAACTTTGCAATTCCTCAATCTTCATTTTCTCTGTATCTTTTGATTCTTCAATGGCCACAACAATGTAATCGAACCGCTGAGGTAGAGATCGCATAATCTTTTCAACTATCATGAAGTCACTAATGGACTCGCCACATCTCTTCATCTGGTTAGTAATACTCAGAATTCTTGTGAAGTAATCACTAACCTTATCACTTTCCTCCATTTGTGCCAATTCGTATTGTCTCCGCAGCGTCTGGAGTTTCACTTTTCTGATTTTCTCTCCACCAGAATGACACCGTACCAATATCTCCCATGCTTCTCTAGCCGTAGATGCATTTTGTATCTTCTCGAAATGCATATCATCCACACATTGGTGAATGATCAGCAAGGCTTTATCATCTTTCTTTCTTAGTATCTCCTTCTGATCTTCTGAACCACGGAAATCACTCATGGAATGATCTCCTTCTACCACACTGCTCACATCTTGAACACGAAACAACACGCGCATTTGCGTACTCCACCTACTCCAATTCTTGTCGGTGAGTACAGGAAGGTTTGTCGTAGAAAAATCAGCCATGGTCCACCCTTCTTCTCTGCCCAAGAACTTCTTTCTTGATCGTTCTAAACCACCCACAGTCAGCCGTACTGAACTCGGAAACGATACCCCTTAGGTCCTCTTTCAACCTGGCTCTGATACCACTGTTAGAGAAATGCAGAGAATGAAAACTGATAGAAGATATCAGAACAGAAAAATGAATGTGGAAATATTGAACGTGTATTATTGAACAGCAAAAGTGTAATACAGACAGTGTTTTATAGTAAACAGAATAACAGAAAAAACTGTATAACAGCTTGCATTTAAAACTCCTAACAGCTTTCAGTCAGCGGACAAAGCTAACTTCACCATAGATTGAAACAAGTATAACACCATAATGATCAAGGTACATTTCTTACCAGTTTTGCAATAATAACATCAGCATCACTTTGATATGAGACAGCAACTTCCTCCAATGTTGGAGCCAACTCTGTGCAATAAATACACCAGGGAGAATAAAACTCCAGCAGAACTGCAAGAGGTTTGTGTTAATAGATACATTATTCCAACTTGGTATGGTAAAGTCAAAGTGATTTTGTGAGAGATTCTACTTTGTGTATACTGCCATATATAATCACAAATACATAATGATATCAGAAGGACACGTTACTTTGCACGTACAATTAATGCTCTATATACGTAATCACATATACATATCAATATCAGAATGATGTGTTACCTGAAGAAAACAGGTTTAATTATATGATCATCAGCAGTCTAATCTTGTATAGGAACATCAATACACTACACAACTTTCTCAGCGATTTAACACATCAATAATATACAAAGATGTAGAGAGCCACAATATACATCACTAAGCAGTAAATGTGGCTGGCCTGGCCACAATCGACCAGCTACTTACAGTCATCAGAAGTTCAATTCCAAAAAAATTAGTATTGTCACAAGTTGAGAGAGCATTGGCTATTTGATGCCCACATTTATTGCTAACATAACATCTTTAGCTTTTTTATGAAACTAGTTTCATCAATTTTTCTTAAACTTTTTTTCAATTTCATAAAGGAAGAGAGGTTCCTTTATAATTTACTACTTTGATGATAGTAACAGGTTCACATCAAACATTTATAAAGAGAACATCATTACGTCCTAGAAATGTGGTAAAATCATATCTATCAGCTTCATGTGAAGGTCGGTATTACAAAAACACGAGAGATACATTATCCAATCATCTAAATTGGACTGAAATATAATGCTCTTTCACACGCAAAGAACATTAGAAATGTGATTTTTTTTTTTTTGCAAGCACAGGGAATACCAAAACCCAACTCATAATATGTGGTATAAAACCAAATAGAAACGGTAAAGTATACCATTCTTCCCAGAGTTGAAGACTATGTCCTGGAGACTGTCCCCAACTACCACTTTAACAGGTTCGTTGTTAGCTTCAGGAATAGGTTCGGACTTAAAATATGGTGCAATATTTCCATCCTGAAATGTTAAAAAAATGATAAAATTTTATATTTTCCATACAAATGACAGCCTCGATGATATTATTTCAAATTAAAGAGTCCACCACAACTACAAAGAAGATCGCAGATTAAATCAGGCAAAAGCAAAAGCTACCAAGAGAAATAAGAATAACCTTGTATGCCTTGAACCAAGTTGAAATTTGATCAGGTTCCAAATTGGGTTTAAGAAATTTCTTCCCATCATTACGTTGTACCAAAATTAGAGGTACTTGGTCTTCCCTCACTCCGAAATACTGTGGAAGACAATCCATACAAAATGTCAAATATTGATATTAAGCACAGAAGAGAACAACTATAGAACGTTACACTTTGAGTATTTTGATTTAAGATACCTTGATTTAATGCACGCTAAACTGCAGAATGTTTAACATGTTTTGATACAAACCTGGAAAGAACCTGTAGTAGACCTGACATCTCCCACCAGAAAGCTTACACCCGGTTGTCTATATTGCTCGGCAGTTTCTCGGTATTTTGATTTGAAAGTTTCAGCACCTTCAGCAATGAAGTTGATAAACAACATTACCTACCAATATTATGACTTGAACACATCATATAATGGGGGAGACAAGCGAAACAAAGGAAATAATAAATATTTTAGAACATCAAATGGGTGAAAGTAAGCACACTTAGGAAAATTGTATCACGTTCAGAATGGTAGACTGATTGGGAGGACACTAACGGAAAATGGGGCTCATAGTTATGATCTCAGATAGAGATGCGTATAAGCCAGCAGCAAAAACCCCATAGCAGGAAGCGGGATGGCTACTATTTTAATTATTTATATACAATATTACAATATATAATACAAACTAAAAAAATTTATACAATATATACAAGTACTCAAGGAAGGAAAAGTTTTGTGAAATGGTCAAGGAAAAAATAGTCTTATTATGTTACTGCATAAAAAAGCATTAGAGAATGAGGGAGAAATCACACTTTCAACCAAAATAAACCCTTGACACAAGTAAAAATGATTTTTTTAAGTTTTATGTCCTAGCAGCGCAGCTATATAGCACACAAAATGCCTCTATAGGGATTGCAAAGACAGCTATTGAGAATCACTCTACTATTTGAATCCCATAGCGCCCAGGCCACTCTGCTCCGCTATAGTGCATCATAGGCAACATGGTGGGACTTGACAAATATGAAATACATCTTCCAATAGTATGATTATTGATTAATAACGAATTCTCTGGCTCGATATTGAAAGAACAAAATTGACTTGGACAGCTTATTACCTTCGTATTGGGACTATTAAAAGAATTTGGCAATAAAAGGGTGATTTCTCAGATCACTGTTAGAGACAGTCACAACAGGCACACTAGATTCTTCGACAAATTTCTCTAGAGCTCCCACATGAAAATCCTGAAGGAAGGAGATAGTTGCTAGAGACCAAAATAAGATTGAACAATCAATCCACAAAAATCAACACTACCTGAAAGTCAACAAAAAGTTCGTCAAATGGCTTGAATAACCTTACTATGGGCCCAGCAACTGATGATTCTCCTCTTGGAAGGTGTTTGGCATTCAGAGTGTGACCAAAGTCATAGTCAGCACGCAACTTTTCTGATAACGCAGTGAAGTTATCAAACTCCTCCCCAGAAAATTTCGGAAACACTCCAACCTGAACACGTAGGAAAATATTATTACATACCAACTGACTTAAAATAAAGCAAAAAATGAAACGATTGGTTACTCACAATAGCAACTTTATCTTCACCAATAACTGCGGTAGCATCATCTACAGATTTAATTTCAGCTGAAGCAGGACCACTTTGTTTCTTCAGATACTCAGCGATGCCATCTGCTTCACGGGGACCTTTGTATTCTTGAACATTCTTTCCCCCATTTCTCAGGATCCTAATTGTTGGGTAAGCCCTAACTTCAAATTCTGTTGCAAGGTCTTTGTTCTTCTCATCATCCGCGTCAATTTTAGCCAAAACAACCGGTGGATCATAACTACTCAGAATAGAAGCAGCTTTTTCATACTGCAGAAACAAAGATACTAGAAAATCAGCATTTCCATAATCTTAGGATAAAAGGAAACCCAAAAACTAAATGTATACAAAATCACCTCCGGTGCAAGCTTCTTACTGCGGTCACACCTGGAAATGAAAAATAAAATTCATATAAAAGCCGAATCGATTTTGACCTAAATCAAATACAACAAAACTTCCCGCTAAAACACAAATTTCGACTAAATGATTAAAAATGCTAGTCTAGCACTGATTGTTGAACTGAATACACAAAACGATTACAACATTAGAACTACACGAATACCAGAGTTACTTATGAACCTCAGTTATATATACACACACGAAATTCTAAGAGGTTGTTAGCAAAAGTAAGATCTGCTACAAAGTGAAAATAAATGCCTATCAAATTCTCAAAACCTTTTCAAAATTGTTCCATCAAAATGTACTACACAAAGTCCTAGTCATTGCTGCAAGCTGATACTGCTGATTTTCTTATACATGTTAATGCCACTGCCTTCAGTGGACAATACTAAAATGAGTTATATTTGATTTTATTCTCTCAAAAATATTGTTGCCTTTATTTTTTTAACTGATCAATTTCTGTTTTCACAATTTACTATAGTAATGTTAATTGAAATAATTAAGACAAAAAAACTATTTTTAAGTTAAACTAATTACAAAACTATTTTTTAAGTTAAACTAATTTCACCATTTAGATAAATAGTTAAATTATATAACGTATTATTACATTATATTATATAAATAAAATAATTACATAGAATTCACTTTTATAATTTAAATTTTTAGTGATTTTTAATTTAAAATCAGTAAAAAGTATTTTAGAATTAAGTATCTTTTTAATCCCTAACCTATAACAATCTTGATTTTGCTTTGTTCGGGATGCATAGGCGTTTTTTTTTAAGGGACAAACAACGAACTAAAACATACAACTAAAACATTTTATTAGAAGGATAAAAATATAAACATAAATTATAAGTATAAATTACTGTTTTAAAATATTTAAGAAAATTAATACGAAAAAATATGCGATGAGTTTTATATTGATTTAACCGAATCAGGTAAAATTAATAGAAATGATTTAAAAAATTATAAATTAATCTCTTGTAATCTCAAACTTTTCTTATCCTTTTTATGAACTGGAACAACTAGAACTTTCTGTGTATACTTTCGTCAAGTGTATATAAGTATTTATGGGAACAATTAAATGATAGCATAAGTAAATGAATAAAAATGTTGACATACTTTATTTTAGATTTTTTTAAAATATATTATTTATTTTATATATGGAGAGAGATGGGAAAGGAGAGATCATTTTAACCTTTTTAACTTGTTTTTTATTTGATGACTATTTTCTTCAAAATAAATAATTGTTTTTTTAAATACTTTAAAAACGAATGTTGGGGAAAACATTCTTTCTAAAGAGAGGGGGAAAAAGAGCATTCCAAATCAATCCAATTTATCGAAGGCATTAGAGTGCGGGAAACGTGTTTTTGTATTTTTTCAATGTCTAAGTCTCAAAACTAATTCAAAAAACACACATTGCATGCACACATTTTTACATAAAAATAGCAAAATCATGATAATATGCATTGAATAATATCACTAAAAGTTTCTTTCAAGCACTAAAATTACTTTAGTGCATAGCTTTTCTTTTCTAATAAAAAGCGATTGAAATCTTATTTAGATATTATTTAATAGGTTTAATTAAAATTTAAGTGAGAATATTTTTAACTAATTATTTATTAAAAATTCGTTTTTATTGAAGGTTTAAAATTTAAGTGAGTTACTTAAAAGTTAACTAACCTTACTTAATAAAATATTTCGTTGGAGGCAAATGGACAGTGTTATTTACGGCTTCTGATTTTTCTTGCCATTTTTCCTCTATTGAAATGCATTTCAAACTGTCATCAAAGTTTTCTACTCTTTGGACGGATCAGATTTTCTTGGATTCAAACACGGACAAAGACATGTAGAATTGAACCACGAAGAAGAGCAGAATCGAAACATACCTTGGTGCGTAGAACACGACAACGATTAGATTATGCTTCTTGACGGTGTCGGAAAAGTTGGAGTGAACCAATGTGAGAACGAACTCCTGAGTCTCCGATTCGTGAGCAGAGATTTGAGAAGGGGGTGCCAGAAGGAGAAAGAACAAAAACACTAACCCTGACGAACAAATCGCAATTTTACCAGCCATAGTCTTCTCTGAAGAAGAAGAATATCTGAAAATTTGTTGAGCTTCTCAGTATTCACGGGTTTTGTAACCCGGGAAACAGGTGCAGTGTTGTTTAGCAAAACAATTTGAATTTTGGTTTTGACTCCATGCACACGATATTGAACCTAGTGTCGCCACGCTAGCGCTTTCTCTTACGTGGCTCGATCTGTCACGTCACCAATTTACACTTTCACATTCTTTTTTCTTGGACAGTTTTGGTGTTTAATAATATTTAAAACTAGCCCATGCCTACCACGGACGAGCGTGCTTTTTTTTTTTGTAATTTTATTATTCTTTTTAGGAAAATAATATAATTAAGCATATTTTTTAATAAATAAGTTTTGAGTTTATTTTAATAATAATATAAAGGTAGGGTAAGGGAAAAAAGAGAATGATAAATTATGAAAATTAAAAATTAATTCATTAAGAAGCAAGAAGAAGTGTGTGAGAGTAAAAATTAATGGATAGTCTAATAATTATTAGAAAATGGTTTTAAGTTTAATTTAATTTTATAAAACAGACTTGTAAGGTAAACTTTGCACTCCACTTATATATTATAATTTGATTTTATTTTTAGTCAATGTGGGACTCCCAACGTTATTTTTCAATCATAATAAGAGTTGAACTGGTTGAATAAAAATTTGACTACTTTTACACTTACATGAATCTTTTCTTCTAGTTTCTTCATGTGGTCGTTTGATGAGTTCAAACTAAGTGTTTTAAGTCTTCTGGATGTGGTCCTGACACAATTACACCTTAATAATTAGAGTTGTATTTTAAAAATATATTTTAAACTTTACTAATGCATATACATAATTTATCTTTGTGACTAAACTATGTTAAACATTCGTCAATGTAATAAACAAAGTTACATATGTGTTTTTACACGGCGATATGGATACACGCTTATTAAGATGTGGTTATACACATAGCAACTAGGGTTGGACATAATTAACTTAATTACAGTAAAATGTTGATTATCTATACTACTTTATGTAAGAGTCGATAAAATATAAGACTTATGAATAATGTTGTAATAAAACTTGAGTAAGTTTTAATGAAAGTTGCATGTTATCATAAGGTATTGTGTAGCTTAGTTGGTGAGAACTCTCAGATAGGCTAAGTGGTCACGTGTTTTAGTCTTGAATAGAACATAAAGTTTTATGTTATTTATTTATTCTGTTAATATAAGTGCAAACATGTTATTTATTTATTCTTTAAGACCCGAGAAAGGTTTATGAGAAATAAATGTCTTTTACCCTTTTGTTTTTTTAGGCGCATAAATTATAAATGGGAGTGTAGGAAGTAAAGGTCTACACTTGAAAGAAATTATAAATGAGGGTGTAGGAAGTAAAGGTCTTCACTTGAAATAAAATAAGCTTAAAAATAAAAGATATGAAATGTAGCATTTATGTTTTTTTAAAAAAACTTATTGAGAGATTGTAAGAAGCATCATCTAAGAAGTTACATGTAAGTTATAATATATTTTAATTTAAAATGAATAAAATAAAAAGGATTTATTGAACTATAAATAAAAAGAGAGTAAGCGTAAAAAGATAAGTATGTACAAAACTGAGAAAAAGGAAAAGAGATCATAATAAGATTGAGGAAGAGGAGAAATAAATTCTTTTTATAAGACAACAGAAGCGTGAGAGTCGAGTATGTAGTTTTAATAAGGTGTTATTAAAACTCTATAATTGGCATGTAGAAGCTAATCTTAATTATTGATCTTAATTTTAAGTGTTTTGCAAGATGATGTGAAGTTTGTACTTTTTAAAAGTATAAGTAACCATGGAACTTTTATTCTATGACCAATTAAGTAATGATTTCTTTCTTTTCATGAATACGTGAAATTAACTTTATAAAGAATGAATTTTTAAATAGTAGGATCAATAGATATTAATATAAATAAATGGGAAAATCTGTAAGCAAATCTGAAAAATATCTGAAAAATCGTTCCACAGAATCTGCATCTGATTCTTGCGAACAAAGCCATTTGATTCTACACCCATAATCTTCGGAAGCAACAACTTTTGTAATACAATATTTACAACAATCATCTACATATTGCAAAAGATGAGAAAGAAAGATCGAAAGAAATAAATTTTTTTTGTTTTATAAGAAGTAATGCCTTAGAGCTGGTACAACAAGCTATATGAATCAGTTTTAGATTGAGAAACTTAACACATAATGTAGTTGATATAGCAAGCTATATGAACCAAAGACACTTGGGTTAGGTGGATATGTTAGGATAAGTTAGGAACCAAAGAGAGGATGGAGATGACAGAGAAACAAAATGGATAAGTTAGGAAGGTGAATTAGGGTAAGGTGAGTGTTTCTGATTTTTTCAACTGGGCCTACTGTAGGAATGACAGAAAGAATGTTAGAGTGAGATAGACGAAAGAGAAAAAAGTTGAGAGGAACGATGAATGAGAGAGGAGTAAGTAATGATTTAGGGGTTTCTTGTCTTTTTTTTTTCAGTTTTGATAATAAAAATTATTCAAATACCTATGACCTTAAAACTTAGAATTCATAATATATCAGAGTATTTTTATACTAAAACCTAGTATACTTTGTTAAAATACGTCGGTATATATATATATATATATATATATATATATATATATATATATAATGTGATTAGATATCATAATATATAATCCATACAAAAATTAAAATAGTTATATTTTGATGTGTTGGCAAGAGAATTGCGGTTTTGGCTTTATTATAAATATGATTGTGGTTTGTTTTTTTATTTTATTTTATTTTATTTATTTATTTAATTATTTTACTAATGTGATTGATTATTAAAATAATTAAAACTGTAGATTTTAATTAAGAAGAGACGGTGGGAGTATTGGTTTGATACGTGGAAAATTGTGATTTAGTGTCTTTTAGTTAATGTTATGAAATGTTAAATATATATATATATATATATATATATATATATATATATATATATATTATTTAGTAGTTTTCAACTGGTTCAAATGTTTGGTTGGTGTTTAAAGAAATTTTTAGATATTGTTTTAAAGTTTTTAATTAAAGTTTAACATGCTAGATGAACGAGTCATGTAATGAATTCTCTTTATACTTTTGACTTGTCAAATATGGTTGTTTGATGATTGAAATGAAGATGTTGATTTGATTATTGTGTAGTTACAAAATGCATTGTTTATAGGGTTAAATATGTTTTTAGTCCCTAAACTATTGGTCGTTTCTGGTTTTCGTCCCTCTTTCAAAGTAAGGTACAATTTGGTCCTCATTCTTTTCGAAACGTTCGTTTTAGTCCTCGGAATTTTTGTTTTAGTCCTCATTTTGTTGCTAAATGAGGACCAAATTTTTAAACGGTGTTAGTTTTCGAGGACTAAAACGAACGTTTTCGAAAAGAATGAGGACCAAATTGTACCTTACTTTGAAAGAGGGACGAAAACCAGAAACGACCAATAGTTTAGGGACTAAAAACATATTTAACCCTTGTTTATAATTTCTGCATGGCACAAGTCTTTCAATATAAAACAATTCCTGGGAACGATTTTTTTTTTTGAAGTGGGATAAATGTAAGACTCAAGAAAATATAAGACTTATAAATAATGTTCTCATAAGATTTGAGTAAGTTTTTGTGAAAGTTGCATTTTATCATAACGTGTTGTGTAATATAGTTGGTGAGAGTTTTGAGTAGAACATAAAGTTCTATCTTATTTATTTATTTTGTTAATATAAGTGTAAACATGTTATTGTTTGATTATTAAATTTGGGATGTATGATATTTTCAAGGATTGTAGGAATATAAGTTCAAATCAAAGGTTTCAGAGAAACAAATGTCATTTATCCTTTTGATTTTTTTTAAGAGCAGAAATTATAAATGGGGTGTAGGAAGTAAAGGCCTGCAATTAAAATAAAATAAGCTAAAAAATAAAAGATATAAAATGTAGCATTTATTTTTTTAAAAAAACTGATTGAGAGATTATAGGAAACATCATCTAAGCACTTACTTGTAAGTTATAATATATTTTAATTTTAAAATAATAAAATAAAAAGGATTTATGGAATGAGAAATAAAAGGAAAGGAAGCATAAAAAGATAGATATGTAAAAACTGAGAGAAAAGAAAAGAGAGTACAAAATAGAGGAACTAAAGAGGAGAAAGAAATTATTTTTTATAAGACAACATAAGTGTGAGAGTCGAGTTTGTAGTTTTAATTTGGTATCATTAAAGCTCTAGAATTGGCTGGGAAGCTAACCTTAATTAATAATCTTAATTTTAAGTGTTTTGCAGGATGATGTGATGTTTGTGATTTTTAAGAGTATATAGATAGTAGTATAAATAAATGGGAAAATCTCTAAGCATATCTGAAAAATGAGAGTTTTAAGAAGACATAGGGTTACCATTTAATTATATTTAGAATCATCTTTGGAATTATGGTTTTCTCCTAATTATAATTAGAAATTAAATAGGGTTAGAATTCAAATGTTTGATAATTTGGGTTCTAATTAAATTTCTAAATTTGATTTGTTTTCCTAAGCCCTAATTAAATCCTACTATGTTCTTTCTAAACCCGAAGGGTGATAATGCTAATTCTTACCATTATCTAAACATTATTTTAGTAGCAAAATTAACTCCTTTCTAGCTTGTAACTTGCTTAATCCTCATCTTTGGTCTTGTTTTCTAAATAAATGTGTTTTAGGCTACATTGATGTAACTTCATCACTAATCCCATTATTTTGTAGCTAAAACTATGCTTGGAAGAATCTCCAACAATGTAGAGAACCGAATCAACCACAAAAGCAAGAAAATCTGCAGAAAAAACCAGAAAAAGAAGTAGTGCAGTAGAGTTAGGCTCGGGACCCCTTTTTCCATGGGGGCTTGAGCTCCAGTGCACCAGCTGCTGAGTCTGACTGGCACGCGCCCGGGCCTCCACTCTTTAGGGGCGCTTGAGCGCCATTTTTGCTGACATGTCAGATTTGCTCTATTTAACTCAGAAATGTGAAGAACTTCGAGTCTTTGGTTCTTTGGAGGCGCGATTTCACTGTTGGACCTCATGGAGGCTGTGAGAAGCTTTTGGGAACATCTCCTCCTCTTCCTTTGGGTCTTCTTCTTCTTCCATCCACCATGTTTGTAAGCTTTAGGGTTCTCCATGGAAGTGGAGAACTAGATTCATCTTGTTAGGGATTGTTGTAGCCTATGAATTCTTGTGTAATGGATGATTGATTTGATTATATATATGCCTTTTCTATCAATTGTTAGTATTCTTGTTTCCAATCTTAAAGCTTGCATGTAATAGGAATGTTCATGACTTGACTTTGGGGTTTCATGAATTATGGAGAGGTAAGATGGAACCTTGAACTGAAACAAGAATCCTTGTGGTCATTGATTCTAGGGATGAAAGATGATTCACATGTTGTCTTAAGATCCTAGCTCTTTAATGCAGGTTTGCTTGTTAGATTTTTCAAGGGATTGGAGTTTAATAGGGAAAACCTAGGCTCTTTCACCTAAGGGATTAGGGCTAGAGTGTTTTTTGTGGATTGACTTTAGTAAATTGATGGAGAGGAGATGAAATTGGGTAAGCACAAGAGTGAATTAGGTGAAAACTAACCTTAACAATGTCATTTCATATCATTTCTAGTCTATGCCATATCTATGTGCCTTCAATACCAAAGTCCAACCATTGTATATTTGTGAATTTATCTTGTTGCACATATTTGTAAATGAATGTTGTTCTATTAAGTCTAGATGAGTTGTTAATCGCACAATTCTCTAGTATTACGAGTCTCTTGGGAAAACGATACCTGGTCTTACCATGGTTTATTACTTGAAACGATTCGGTGAACTTGCCGAAATCACCTAACAAAGGGGTACTTTGCCTATTTAGGATTTTCGTTCGAAACTCTTAGATTCTAATTCTCAAACAAAACCCAACTTTGGGTTCTTCGTCGCACAAAGTCTTCTCCTTCTCCTTCGCTCTAGTTCAAGCCGCATCGTAAGGAGGGATGCTCCCTTCCTTTTATCTGTTTATTTTCATCTTGGAGTATGCGTTTTGTGACTAGGGAGGAGGTTTTTCGTGCTCTTTGTTCTCTGGTTCAGCTTGTAGAGAACCTCTTCTTCTCCAATCGTTAGGCTTTGCTTCGTTTCACAACAAGGAGGCATTGTTTTCTCTCCTTCTATTTCTTTGGTTCTGTATGGCGCGATTTTCATAGGGAGCGAGGGGTTTGTGTTTGGTGGCTCATGCGGGATGACCTCTTCGGTGATGATGAGTATCACAGCAGCGACATTACTACAATGTGAGGGTTGTCATTTTCCAACGTCTTCACGGCGGCAAGGCTCGTAGTGGTGTGTCGCTCTCAGGCTTCCTGTTCTTGCATTTTTGGCTCGCAATTTGGGGATGAGCCGCGAAGAAGAAGACCCTTATGTTGGTAGCATTTTTAGGGTTCTTGATTTTGCTATTAGTTTTTTTTTTCCTTTTGTGATTTAGGAATAAAAAGGAAGTTAATGAGGGTATACTGATTAATTAGATTAATAAATGGTTTATTATTTTTGGTATGTTATTGAATGATATTTATTTATTTATTTTGTAATATATTGTTAGGGTGGAAGCCATGAGAGGTTTATATTTATTTATTTTGAATGAGAATAATTGTTGAGTTTAGGAATATAATGAACTTTGATTGATGATTGGAATGAGTGAGTGTTGGAGTTGTACCGGAGTGTGTGGTTGATGAGCATAAGAGTAGGGGACAAGTCCACTTGTTGTACCTAGTAAAGCCAAAGACTATCGATCTGATACAAGATAACGACTCCCCTTGGCCTTATGTGCAAAAAGGGGATGCTCGGGTGTTAAGCCTTCTTTTTATGAGGGTGATGGTGTTTACCTTGTCCTTGTGTGGCAGGAAACATGTTCCTTAGCCAGGATGACGGGACTACTCGAGCAGACTTGTAAGGGAGGCTACAGGTTTGCGAGGTAAGGTATGAGAGTGTGACTGATTCTTTTCACTATGGAGTTTATGGTATTGTGGAGGCTCATGATGTTATTATCATGATGAAGGATTCATGATGAGGTTAGTTCTAATGGAGGTACATGTGATGATTCGTGGTGATAATGTATTTGGAAATGGTGTTGATAAGAATAACATGGATGGTATTGTCACGATATAGTAAATGAGGATGGTAATGATGATCATGGTATAGAAATGATTCTGTAAGTGTAGCATAGTATAGGTGAATGATTACTATTAAAATTTGATTACTTCCATGTACATGTTATATAGTTATTGGTTGTGCTACTGTAATTTACCCATATTTGTTTGTGTTTTTGATTGTGTGTCTTGCGATGATCGTATGATCCTTGATTATACGAGAGTAGAGGATGTTGCACAACTGAACAGTACGCCGTTAATGATTTAAACGTCTTCTGCAAAAATGATTAAATTGAATATAAATTACAAGTCTTATACTAAAATAACTAAACTGTTTTTTTGTCAAAAACTGGACTAAACTGTTTATGTAATTTGGTTAAAAAAACTGAATTACAAATTTAATTCAAAAAAACTAAACTGTTTATATTTTCAATGGACGAAGCTGTTTATGTTTTCAATTGTGTTTCTTCACATTTCTTTCTCAATTTTCTACCTAAGTTGTTTTTTTATTGTTGCAGAGTACTATCTTTCTTTCCCAGGAGAAGTGTTCTCCAAATTCGTACATGTGGTTATCATCTTTTCTTCTTGGAGAAACATGAATGATATGTTTTCCTGTACTGAGAATCTATTCAACTCCTTTTCTTTCTCCGAAAGATTTTGAAATTAAAAACTGTAAAAGCAATTTCAAATTATAGATAAAGCAATCCATCTTGCCTAGAAAAAGAAGGGGTCGATCCCGATATTAATATCAATTTTGAACAATGTTGTGAGTTTTTCTTGTGAAAATGCATGAATATGTCTGTATAGTTGGTAATGATTGAGTGTATAGGAATGTAATGTTATTCCTTATATGTGGTTTGTGATAAAGTAATTGATTGTTTAAGGGGATTAAACTCTTTTAAAAGCGAAAGTCATCCAAAATACATTTTATCACCTACCCTCCCATATATTCTTCCCATGTATTCTTCATTTCACTAACCTAGAAAATCCTTTTTTTGTGACCTTAAACGAAATGAATTTTCAGGAGAATGTATATTTCAGTATCACAAAATATAATTAAGAGAAAAAAGCTAATATTTAAATTATAGCATTAAAAAAATTATTTTGTCAACCTTATTACATTTAATTGTACTGGGATAAGTATGTGTAAAAAAGAGAGGAGAAACGTACGAGGGAAGTGTAAAAGTTAAGATTAAAATATCTAATAAAAGAAGTTATATATATATATATATATATATATATATTATATATATATATATTAATTATTTTGGTTTCTTTAATTTTATTTATTTATTCCAAGATTACTCTTTGTTAATATATCTCCCTAGACTTTACAACGAATTAGAACAAGACTCAAATGCTTTTTTCGATGATTTTAGTGTCGTTTATGAATCCCAATTAATATTTCATCTCGAATTTTGTGCTAGCATTTGATGTATAGTACATATATTAATGAAATGAAACTTCAATTTAACTTATAAACTATAAGGAAAAAGTTGTGTTTAAGCTTTTGTCCATAAATTAAAGATGCAAAAAGAAATTTAAGATATTTCAAATGACTTATATTTTAAATAATTAAAACAAAAAGTACCTAATTATTTCCAAAGTTGAGATGGAGTAATAGATACCTAACTAAAATCAAAGCAAGGATGTGTGCACCACCTACCATGAATGACATATCTAACCTAGGTGGAAAAAGATAAAATGATATTTAAGATATTCACCAATGGGTCCTAAAACACTAACTTGGACTATGACAAATCGAATGGTAGATATATTAATAGTGTGGACAATCCTATGATTACAAATTCATCTAATCATTGACATTTATTGCTCCTAAAAATGAACAAAAAGATATACTCATAAAATAAACTGAGGGACAATAAAGAGCTTTAAGTGTATAATGAAGTGTGAGATAGATATTTGAACATATCAAACCATTAAAAAACAATTAATCTACTTTTAATAAATATATAAAGTGATCAAATTTTATAACCAAATTTAATAAGCCTTTAAATGCGGCTAAATATGGCTATGATTATTTTTTCAGGTCATTAGTTTGCCTATGCTTATAAAGGACTCCAAAGAGTATACATTAGTTGGAAATTTATTTAATACTAAGATATGATTTTTCTTCTTAAAATGTCAATCACACTTTTTATTTGATCTCTTTTAAATGTATTTATTTAAAATGAAATTTAATAAGATGTTTTTTAAGATTTTGACAGACACTAATTATCTTTTATGAAAAATAAAAATTAATTTTGATTCGCTGTGTGGTGAACTAATTCCATTCATCAAACGTGATTATTGTAGACGAAATCTGGTTTTACTTTAAGTGATGATGATAATATAGAAATGAAGAACTTAAAATCAAATAAGAAAACAAATTAAAATTTAAGAAAACTACAAGACACATTAACTTTAATTTTTTGTACTCAACGGATATAGATCTACCATTCGAAATGCAAACAATGTACTGACAATAATTTAATTAAAATAGCGTAAGAATTTTGATGTTGCAGTTTAATCACAAATTAATGTCGTTGATTTTCGTAATAACAATATAGCTGTAGTGTATTATCGTTAAGTTCATTTACGAAACCACCTTGTATTACGAAAAAACCAGCAAGTTAGTAAAAATATTTTTTATTTTTAAATCAAGAAAAATACATCAAAAAATAATTATTTTAAACGGAACAGAGTTCAAATTCCTTAAATTTCATGTTCAAACACTGCTATAATTAGAAGAGAGAAAAAAAATCTACTACAAAACAGTTAGTCACTTTTTTTTTTCGAATATTAACTTAAATACTTTGCACTTCTATAATAGTAAAATGATAATGACAAATAAATTATGATAGTTTATATACTAATGTTAAAAAAGCATAATTCTAACTTCTTATGAGGTATTTGTTTCTATTAACCAATCTAGGTCCTTTTGACAATAAAAAATGGAAATAAAAATAATTAGAAAAACAAGACAAATAAGTAATAAAATAAAATATGAAGTCCACAAATTTAAATATCCTTCCTATCGGATTTTTTTGACAACAAAATAATTTAAAAACTTTTTATTTCCTTATAGTTCATCCGCATCGCAATCTATTTTTCCCTTTCCATATAGGGATTAGGGTAATTCAGTGTTGGCTGGCAAATGACACTAGGTAGTATTTACAACACTTCCCTACACGGTGAACCCTAGTCCCTTATCATTACAAAAATTGAATTTCCTCCATTGAGCTGGTGAACATTGGTTTCATATTCAGCACACAATCAACTCTTTCATCAAAGGAGGAAAGAATCAAAACTGCAGGAGACTATGTTTTAATTCACCAGATCATTCTTGAAACATCTACAAAATTTCCCTGCTTCCTCATAAAGATCCTACTCCTTCCTAGGCATATGCAACATATATAGTCCACCTTCAAGTTACAACCAATAAATCAATAAATGAATTTTTTTGCTATACAAATTTTCCTCTAACTGTAGATTGGGTGACCCTTCAGTGCTGAAACATGTTTCAAGCAAACGCTTTCCTACAGAATAAGACTAACTATAGCTGCAAAACTGGTGGGTTAGTTCTAAATCTTCCAAGTACAACCCCTAAACTCCCCCAATCAATTCACTCTAAAAGAAATAAAATAGTTGGAATCTCTACGAATCCCCAGCAGCCTTTTTAAGCCTAACTTGTTCATGAGCTTTCACCACCTCTGAAGTGAAACTCTCTAATGTCTTAAAAATGGGAATCAAACCAGCCTGTAAACTACTATTAGCTGCATCATGAACAAGTTTGACGGCTTCTTTATGCTTGACCCTCTCTTCATGTAATTTCTTCTTCATAGAATCTAAATCCACCTTTAGATCATCTAGTGGTGAAACACCGCTATCAGAAGTGAACTTCGACAATGCAGTCTTTCCTGAAACTTTATCATGTTCTAAGCCTCCCATTTCTGTGCGCAATGTTCTAAGTTGTTTCTCAAAGTCCTTTCTGAGATACTCGGCTTTGATTCTCTGACGTTGCACCTCATCTTGCCTTTCCCATAACTCATGTAGTTTTTGAGCAAATTCATGCATGGCCTCTGCCACCTCCGTTTCTGAAATTCTAGTCATTGCTTGATGCCAATCATTACAAATAATAAAAACTGGTGGAGCATCAAGCCGACTTGGAGAGAAAGGGGCAATACCGTCAGCTGTTTCTTCAGGTTCATTAGGAAGGCATCTCAAGAGCCACTCATTCAAATTCTTGACATAAGTTTTTTGGGTCTTAACCCAAATGTTGAACTGACTGCACCAATTCAAAAGCTCCTTTTCAAGTTCTACAATGGCCTTCAGAACTTCATCTCCTGAAACACCAAGGTTAATCTTAATAGACTGACTTTTACTCTCCATGATAGCTTGGACCTGTTTCTGGTGGCATTTGAGCATGAATTTCCACATTTTCGTGAATCTGTTGACAAATAGGCCGTTCATCAAATCAATAGCTCCATAACTTCTGACTCAAGAAAAACAATTCAACCATGTAAAAAAAAACAAAGATTTATCCACTCCAAAACCAAATAGGATAATGTTAATAATTATGACGGAAACATGTCTTCAACCACTGACGCCATAACCACAAGCCTATTTCTCATCAATCACTTGAAGATATACTTTGACTCAGTGCCATATCTCTATACGACTTGAGACAATTCTCGACGGAATGTCGAACTTGGCACATAAATTATGTTGTACCATCAATTATTGGCCTCTCTTGCATCCAGGGGCATTAATAATGACAACAAGATTTTTAAATTGCTAACTCAAACATTCCATAAGGGATTTCTCATCCTTAGGTGAACGAGGGAGTTGCATTGAGCCAATAGAACTGTGAATAAAAACTGTTAATTGAAGCATCTAAGGAGGAGAACAAGGTTTTTACTCAATTTATTTGTACAAAAACGTGGAAACGATTATATCACTTAGATCATTAAACATCGTCACAATTCAGAGAGATAATAAAACATGGCAACAAATCACGTAAAACTTCACAAAATGGCTTTTATGAGTTTAAAAACATTAATACTTCATCTTACTTATTTTAGCCTACTCTTTATAAGGGAAGAAGAGAGACCAAACACATCGCCTCTTGAAACGACAACAAAAAAAAAAGCCTTGACAGTATTTTCTGGTAATAAATTTAAATGTTTGAGACCAGAAATTAGCAAGAAATGACAGATAAAAATCAGCACAGTGAATAAGCGAAGCAATTTGATACCCATTAATCAATGCCGCAAGTTGAGGCTGCAATTCATTATCCCTCAATTTATGTATTCTTCCCATTATAGTTTCAGCGGTTCTGATGCAAATATTGATTTTTGTTTGCAACTTCCTAATTGATGCTCTAGTAGCATCAATTTTACTAGATTCAGCTCCTAGATTATCCAATGTTTTCAGTCTCTTGAACTTTTTCTCATAAATGGCCCGTAACCTCTCTTCATCCTGAGAACAGGGCAAAAACATAAATGCATAAGCATAATTTGAAATTAACACAGTATATTATCTAGAACCACTTATCAATACAAGTATGTGGTATAATCTACAATTTATTAATTAATACAAATAATTTATTATTGAAGATGATGCTGAATATGCATGACATTGAAAATACATGTTATTGAGTACTGAAGTTTCAAATTATATCCCCTCCTGTCCAACAACATGAAAGTATTAAAGGGACTATCATAAGGGTTTTAGAAGCCTTTGCCCTCAACAAGTAGGTCATATAGCAAATCAGTAAGAAGGATATCAAACTATGAATGGCACAAAACATTTCTAACTTCATGATTCATTAAACTTGGATTATTTTGAAAATAATCATATTCATACCTTAACTTCCTTATACAATTTCTTCTCCCACGCATAAAGTTTCTCCAATGTGGATGAAAGATTTTCTGGATTTGTCTTGAAGTCTTTCCCAGGTTCCCCACAGTATGCTCGTGCCAATTTTATTTTCCTAGAAGAAAATTGTATAGATGGAGGATCTGAAGGTAACCTCAAAGGTGCTACCATCTGCAAGATTCTGGACAAGATAACTGCACAAAACCACATAACATAGGAAGACATTTAGTTGACTGATGTTTCAAACTCAACAACAAAGAGGGTATGGAGAATAAAAACAGAGTTTAAGAATAAAGCCCCACATCTGCATTTTCTTGAGGCACAAGCCTGGGACGCTCGACTATGGAAATATAAAACTAAAGGTCATAACGAAAAATCTATACAATTATTCAACTTGGTTCAGTCGATCACAAAATCTGGTAGCGCTTGCAGTCTGTCTATGACTTGATTATTTGTTTTAGGAGAGGAGACGTAATGTGAACAGCACAGAAGAAAATGACTAAACGAAAGAAGCCACAAAACACGTCTTGAAATATAATCATACAGCATAAGAAATATTCTGCTTGGAGCTCACGCTTGCCAAATCAACACAAGTCTTTTACTGTTTTACAATAAACGTGCTACCATTCAATGAAGTATTTATCGTCTTGCCTTTTTTTCTCAGTGCAATCTAATTTTATTTAGATTATGGTGTCTACATAAATAAAGAAAAATCATGACAATTAAACCAGTGTACACAGAAAAATCATCAAATTGGACGCTGCCAGAGCCAAAAGAAAAAACAAAAAAAAAGAGAGAAGACAACTCAAGCTATTTTTGGAATAAAGTCCGGAAAATACTTTTTGCAAAATTCAATGCACAATTGTAAACTCCGATGCACAAAAATGAAGAAGAAATAATTTGTTGTTTTGAGAATAATAGCAAATTTGAACTCTCTCAACTGAAATCTAAACATGATCCCAACTGGGATACAGGCCGAGGAGTTGCGGACGCTTGTTCCCCACATCCTAGGATGAGAAAACAACCATGCAGACAACAGTGTTCCTGAGGAGTGTGGGGGCACTCCTCAGTGTCGGATTCATCCCAGATATTTTCTAATAGAAATTATTGTTCAAAAGCCCCAACAGACTCCAGGTTTATAAAGAGGATGCAAAGCCAAACTGTAATAAAAAAAAGAAACTAAATCTAATGAAATTTAAAAAAATGTAAAGGATAAAACAAACAAAACAAGCTTATTCTAGCTCGAAATTAATTAAAATATAATCCTAAATAAAAAAATTAAAAAAACGAATTATGTACCAAAGTCCCAAAAGGAGCAAATAAGGCAATCTACGTCATCTTTCCACCCTCTACCGGCTACAGGTTCAGAAAAAGAAGCAAAATACGCCAGATACTAACGCTCACACATCACCGTCTACAAGCTCCACACACGAACAAAAACTGAATGAAATAAAGGTAAGGCATGAGTCTAACATTTAACAGAAAAGGATAAAGCGTTTATACCTCTAAGTGCAGCAACCCTAGACCGATAAGGCGGTTTGCAAACCTCAAGCAACAATGCAACCTCTTTCCCAAAATTCGATGCCGTCACAAACTCATCCTGAATCTCCACCACAACCTCACGCAGATCCCTGGTTCCGTGCGCCGACAAAGTGGTTACACTACTCAGAACGGAAGAGTCACCTTCCACCGTCGTGACCGTCGCTTCATCAATCTCGAAGCTCACCCCTTTCTTCGCACCATGCTCTTCGGAAACAACAGTGTCGGGACTGCTCCTAATCTCTTTTTCAACGGAACCGTTATCGCTCCCGTCATGGAACCTTACCGTCTTGGAACTCCCCTCGCTGCTACTCACCTGCTGCAACGGGACCGTTTTAGTGTTCGAAGGCCCTTCCCCGAAATCCCTCACTCCAGCGGATCCCTTTTCCCCAGCCACCTTTTTACCTTCCTTCTCCTTCGCAGGAGCCTCTCTCGGGACTTCGTGCTCCATCTCATCTTCCAATTCGGGAATCCCCTCTCTCTCCCTCACCTCCTTCGAATCCGGACTGCTCGCTCTCGACCCGAACCGAGGCGGATAAATCGGATACCCGTTCTCGAAGCTATCGAAGACGTTGAGGAAATCCCAAGTGGAGACGCGAGGAGGAGACGGCGGCGCGGGAGGGGGACGCGGCGGAGATGACGACGGTCCCGGGGGAGGGTAGTAAGGGTAATCCCCACCCGGAAACCCGTAGAAACCGTAACCGTAAGAAGGATCGGGCCATTGTCCAAATGTTGCGACGTGCTTCTCTGGTTCTTCATATACCATTGGTTTTCCATTGGGGACAGACCTCTTCATGTAATGGGCGTATTGGTAATTTTGATAGTACCCGTAAGGAGGTGGGTCGGGTTCTGGGGAACCGTGAATTTGAGGCGAAGAAGAATGAGAATGCGAGTGAGAATGAGAATGAGAATGAGAATGAGTAGGAGAAGGAGAACTCAATTCGGATCCAGAAGAGAGAGGCAAGTGGGAACCGTCGGGAGAATCTGCGTGAGAGAGTGAAGCAGAAGAGGATGAAAGTTTGTTATTGTTGATGCTCTTGGTTTCGGAAGGTAATGTGAGAACCGGAGAGGAAGAACCGGCGGTGGTAGTCAGGTCTTGTTCCGCGAATTTGCGAAGAGCGTCGCCGATTTCCCTGAGCGAATGGAAATACGCCACGTGTGCCGCTGCCAGAGCGTAGCGTTCCTCCGATGCGGCTTTTAGAAACCTCTTCCGCTCTCTGCACAGAGCCACCGCGGGGAAGTCCTCCACCTTGGAGGCGCCGCAGCCCATGTCAGTGACCGGAGATCGTAGACTGAGTTGCCGATGTCGACGCCGGAGAACATAGTTCACCGCCGCAGTGGGTCATGGTTGATATAGTTGTGTATATGATTAAAGAAGTGAGCGCGTGAGAAAGAGTGAAGTGTGTGTGCATGCAAGGGGATTGATGGAAGAGAGTAACAGAGAATGAAGATTCTGGAGAGATTTATAATTATTAATTTAGAAGCATGAAAAAGAAAAGAGAGGGTGGGGAGGATGTTATGCAATAAAATAATAAGGAGAAATTGTATTGAGATTGGTGATGGTGGGGATCTGGTTTTTGTTGTTGGTGTTTGAATTTAAACAAAAAATTGAGTGAGATTTATGGAAGTTTGAGAGAGTCGGAGAAGAGAAGAAGAGGGAGAGAGAGAGAGAGAGAGAGAGAGGAGACCCGCCATTGACAACGGACCCCTTTCATCATAATACCATCTCATGCTTCTCTTTTTATTTATTTATCTTTATTTTTGTTTTTAATATTTAATATCTTCATTACCCATGCAATTCTACCTCAATATTCTGTGTCAAACTGTCGCCTCCTTCCCTCCAGTTTACACTTTCAATGTTTCCGCGTTTTTCAATTTATTTCAATATATTTTTTATAAAATAAATTCTTCATTTTATAATTCTAAATTACTTTATACAGTAAATATTTACTTTAAAAATATTTTCTTTCTGTAATATTTTTAAGTTTTATTTTTATTAGGGGTCGGGTTCACAAGTAATTATTTAAGTTTTCTCCTTAAACCTATTAAATGTCTTTAAATAACAATTATTTCCCATGTTAATTAAACATTATGGATCAAATCTGTTTATATATAAAGAAGTTCCACTGTTTGATCTGGCATGGGTGATCTTCATTAAAGTGAGATTAAATTGACTTAATTACAATTTCATGTAAGGAAAATGTTATTAATTCTTTTTAAATAACTATCTTATTCCTATTAAATAATATTTTTTGTAATTATTTTCGGACAGTGACAAACTACTTAACTTATTTCAATTTATTTACTATTTTAATAATTCATTGAAGTATATTTATTAATAAAACATTATCATATATAATTAATTATAATTTTACTCATGATTATACATGTAATTATTTTTTTATTCTGGTAAGGAAAGTCCAAAGGAAGTTACTCTTTACTTTTCTATTAACAATTTACATGTTTTTTCTTTCTGTCCATCGTGCAGAGTACATGTATCCGTCTGTCTTTGGAAAGAAATATGTTGTAACAGAAATACAGATAAAAAGTATTTTTATTTTTAAGAAATTTCACTAAAACAATATGACTGAATAAATAATCAGATTTTTAAATTGTATACTTTTGGTCCGTAATAAAAATTAATTAAAAATGTATTGCTGTTTGTTATAGTTTAATTTGCGACTAATTTCTTGTTTGGGTGCAATTTGTGGTTCAAACTTTTAACATATTTTACTTTAAAAACATCAAAGTATGTTGTAGATAAATACGTTTAGCTCCTTCCACTTCAAAAACTTATTTTTAAAAAGGTAAAACATAATTGTTAATTAAAACACTTTAAATGCATTTTAAAAATAATAATGACAATTGTATAAATTAATAATATTATCTTGTTTAATAAAAAATTTAAAAACCTAGAAAATTGTGTTTTAAAAATATTAAAATTATATTATTTTAATATTAAATGGTTTTATTATAAATAGTTTCATGGTAGAGTTTCATTATTTAAAACAAATTATTCTTTTAGAAACTACTTTTCTAGAATTCTCTCTCATTTTCTAGGAGTTTTTCTTCTTTGTTAATTTGATTGAAGAATTAGGACTCTAGAGTGATCATGACAGTGAGATCTTCAATTTAGATAGATTAGTTTCTTCATATCAGTAAGTTAAGTTTCAATCATTTTTCTTTGATCTTTTCTTTCTTTTATTGCATGTGGGTCCTGCTCATTTTGCATTTAATGTTTCAGTTTTTTTAAGACTTTCTGTTGATAAGTAGTTACTAACCGTATTCCTAATCGTGTTTATATTGTAATTAGGTACAGATAGAGCTCATTGAGATGTGTGAGCGGAATATGATTCTTTAAAGCGGTTGGTCTTCTAAAAGGTAAGGAAGCTAATTATCATTTGTTTCATGTTAGTGATGTTTTGATAAATTGTGTTATATGATTGAATTGACAATAGACCAACCTTGTGTGTGTGGTAGGGTGAAATGTTGACAATGATTTTGTAGAGCAGTAGAGGCCACCACAAGTACATGATTTGTCATAGCTCAACATTCATACCTTATCCGTATGGTCAAGTCTAAGTTCATGGTATGCCTATAATGTTTATTTAATTTGTTAGGGTTAAATATGTTTTTAGTCCCTAAACTATTGGCCGTTTCTGGTTTTCGTCCCTCTTTCAAAGTAAGGTACAATTTGGTCCTCATTCTTTTCGAAAACGTTCGTTTTAGTCCTCGAAAACTAACACCGTTTAAAAATTTGGTCCTCATTTAGCAACAAAACGAGGACTAAAACCAAAGTTCCGAGGACTAAAACGAACGTTTTGAAAAGAATGAGGACCAAATTGTACCTTACTTTGAAAGAGGGACGAAAACCAGAAACGGCCAATAGTTTAGGGACTAAAAACATATTTAACCCAATTTGTTATAAACTTTATGTATGATGAATCCTGATATTCTATGTTTATTTCTTTTGATATTAGCTTACTCTTCTTGTTTGTTTGTGTATTTGTTTTCTCTTTTACAATGATTACCTTAATAATGTGAGCTTAGAAAAACGTCAAAGATGAGCAAGTGCTAATGAATAGTGAAGCTAAATCATAGAATATGAAGTATGGTTTTTAACTATTCTCTTGTTTATTGTTTATTGTTTATGTAAAGTTAATTGTTAAGTTTAATTTTTTTATTTTTATTTTGAGATGCTAAAAAAAATACTTAATATATGAAAGACCTATTTCTTACAATTGAATTAAAAAAAAACAACAACCATATTTATTGTATGAAAGACATAGTTAATTGATAAGTTATTAATATTTATTACATGACAGTAGAATTATATTACTATATAGTTAAGTTTTTGTTCTTATGCTAAAACTTAATAATATATATAATATAAAATTCGCATCTAAACTAAATTATTAAGTTTTAAAGAGTCTAAAAAAATATCAAAATTACTTCATATGTAAGTAAATTTTAATGTAAAAAAGAACTCATTTTTCCATTCTTATAAATTTAATGAAAACATTTATTTGAATACGTACTTAATATTTAAATAATTAAAAATATAGTTTAATTTTTAATATGTAAAAGGTGTAAAAATTAGTAAGTTATTTGATAATATAGTATTTTCTTAAAATGTTTAATTATTTCGATAAATTATAATTTAATGTTGATTTTACAAAAATTAACAAAAGAACATAATTTTATACTTTTTACAAATTTTAAAATTAAGTAATTTTGTTTTCAAAAACTAAATTAATAACGGCTTATACATTAAGACTTAATTAGTGGTTTCACTAAAAAATTCAAAGCATTCTCACTTTGATTGGAAAAGTTCCAAAGCATGAAGGCTAAGAAGTTTAATATTTAAATTAGAAGAAATAATTATAAAACATGTCAAAGATGATTAAAAACGCTGGTTATTGATGATTATTAGATAACGCATTTTTAGAAATATTGTTTATTAATATTGTTTATTAATAGACATAGTTCCAATACACAATATTTAAACAGATTGTCTATTAATAAAAAGATATTATTTATTCATAATTTTGGACTAGCTAGTACAGGAATAGATACAAAATATTATATTATTTAAATTGTTATATAAATGTCTAGTTATTTATTTAGTTTAATAAATTAACAAAAATACTATTTGTTACACAACTAACTACAATTGATTACATTATTTTAACTTCGGAATGTTAATTATCAATATAATTAATTTATGCTAATGTATAATTTCTTGCCATGTGTTGGGTAGTACTGTTATAATATATTATTATTATATTGCAAAATATGAAAACGTTGGCAACGTTAAGATTCTTTCATAATTGCCAACGGAAATTTTTTTTTTAATAGCAACGTTCAAAACTTAATTGGTGCAACGTTAACATTTAAATGTTTTAATTTCATTTTAATTTCTTTTAATTAATTGATTCTCTCCAGCTCTATAAATAGGGAGTTCCTCCTCCATTCCAAGACACACCAAATTCAATCTTCTCATTCTTCTCTTTTCTGAATTTCATTCTTTAGCTTTTTCTCTCTTCTAAAAATATTCTGGGTTATCCTTATACTCTCTTTAGAGTTCCTTGCTAGTTCTGAGATCCTCAGACATTCTGAGAAGTTCCTGTTGTATCCTGGGGGACTTGCGCAACACACCGCGGATAAGTCCTTAAGGGCAGTGACTCTACACGCCTCAGGAAATACTCTTTTGTCAGCTTTTCCAACAATCTTAAGGACTTATGGCTGACATCAACAACATGCCTTCAGAGAGCCAAACCATTGCTTCCGGAACCCAGACGGTCTTCGCAAAATCTCTTCCGGACGTGTCAAAAATCGAGATTTTCTCTGGACAGAACTTCCGACGCTGGCAAGAACGCGTTTCCACCCTTTTAGACATGTATGGAGTTGTTGCTGCTCTTTCATCTCCAAAGCCCGACTCCACTATTCCTTCAAACTCAAAACTAGTTGAAGAGTGGACTTACGCGAACAAGGTATGCCGACACACTTTGCTTAGTGCACTTTCTAATGATTTGTTCGACGTGTATTGTTCCTACAAAGAAGCAAAGGACATTTGGGACTCGTTGATTCTCAAATACACTGCCGAAGATGTCGTCAGACAAAGATTCGTCATAGGAAATTACTATCGTTGGGAAATGATTGAAGACAAGGACATAAAAACTCAAATCAATGAATACCACAAGTTGCTCGAAGACATCAAAGCAGAAAACATTCTACTGCCGGATGAATTTGTTTCAGAACTTCTGATCGAGAAATTGCCGCCATCCTGGACAGATTACAAACAACAGTTGAAACACAGGCACAAGCAAATGTCTCTACCAGAACTCATTACACACATAATAATTGAAGATACCAACAGGAAGGAGTCTGCTACTACAAGGGCTAAAGCTTTATCTGCGAAAGCAAATATGGTAGAAGTAAAACCTGCTCCAAAAAGGTACGAATACAAACCTGATCACAAAAAGAAAAATAATTTTCTTAAATCTCGTCCCCATGAATCTAAACCCACCTTTAAAAAGAAAGGAAATTGCTTCGTATGTGGGAAGCCAGGCCATCATGCACCACAGTGCAGGCGTAGAGTGAGAAACGACAATCCTCCTAGGGCCAATATAGCCGAAGGAGATGACATTATTGCTGCGGTCGTTTCTCAAGTGAATCTGATGACCAATGTGAGCAAGTGGGTAGTAGACTCTGGTGCTACTAGGCATATCTGTGCGAACAGAAGTGCTTTTACCTCTTACACTAGTGTAGGGGATGGAGAAGAACACGTCTACCTCGGTGATTCCAGGACCACTCCTGTTCTGGGAAAAGGAAAAGTTCTTCTCAAACTCACATCTGGAAAGACTCTGGCCTTGAGTGATGTGCTACATGTGCCATCAATCAGAGTTAATTTAATCTCTGTAGCATTATTGGGAAAGGTGGGGGTTAAAGTGTCATTTGAGTCTGACAAGATCATCATGACAAAAAATAATGTGTTCGTGGGGAAGGGATATTGTGATCAAGGACTCTTCATTCTAAATGTTTCTGAAAATATTAATGAATCAGTTCTTCTGCTTATATTGTTGACTCGTATGATATATGGCATGCTAGATTAGGACATGTGAATTCCTCGTATGTTTTGAAATTACAACTACTAGGATTGATTAATATGCATGATAAACAGAGTAGAAAATGTGATATATGTGTAGAATCTAAATTAACAAAGAAAACCTGTTTTTCTGTAGAACGCCAAACTGAGCTATTAGGGTTAATTCATACTGATCTAGCTGATATGAAACAAACCATGTCTAGAGGAGGTAAAAATTATTTTGTGACCTTTATAGATGATTATTCTAGATATACCAAAGTTTACTTAATCAAACATAAAGATGAAGCCTTTGATGTATTTTTAACCTATAAGGCAGAAGTAGAAAATCAGTTGAATAAGAAAATTAAAAGGATTAGATCAGATAGAGGTGGTGAGTATGTGCTTTTTAATGACTATTGTGTTAAAGAAGGAATTATCCATGAAGTGACCCCACCATATTCACCTGAGTCTAATGGAGTAGCTGAGAGGAAAAATAGAACCCTTAAGGAAATGATGAATGCTATGCTTATTAGTTCTGGTGCACCTGATAACCTTTGGGGAGAAGCCTTGCTTACTGCATGTTTTTTACAAAATAGAATACCCCATAAGAAAACTGGTAAAACTCCTTATGAGTTGTGGAAAGGTTACCAGCCTAACCTTAAATATTTAAGGGTGTGGGGGTGCTTAGCTAAGGTGATGTTACCTGATCCTAAGAAAAGGAAAATAGGATCTAAAACCTCTGATTGTATGTTCTTAGGTTATGCTGAACATAGTGCTGCCTATAGGTTTCTAGTTGTTAAAAGTAACATACTTGAGAGAAATTCTATAATGGAGACGAAAAATGCTGAATTTTTTGAACACGTGTTTCCCTTAAAGGTTAGTGAGATGTCTCAACCTGTTGATGATAATGATAATAGTAATACCATAAATGAGGATTTGAGGAGAAGCAAAAGGCAGAGAAAGGAAACTTCCTTTGGAGATGACTTTTATACTTATCTTGTTGATAATGATCCAATAAGCTTTATAGAAGCTACTAGTGCTCCTGATGCAAAACAGTGGGATAAGGCCATTAGGACTGAAATTGAATCAATTCAGAAAAATAATACTTGGACTTTAGTAGATTTGCCTAAAGGAGCAAAACCCATTGGTTGTAAGTGGATCTTTAAGAAAAAGTATCACCCTGATGGATCCATAGAAAAATATAAGGCAAGATTAGTAGCAAAAGGTTTTACTCAAAAACCCAACATAGATTACTTTGATACTTTTGCTCCAGTGACTAGGATTTCCTCTATTAGAGTGTTGTTAGCCTTAGCTGCTATCCATAAACTAGTGATACATCAGATGGATGTTAAAACAGCATTTTTGAATGGTGATTTAGAGGAGGAAATTTATATGACTCAACCTGAAGGGTGTGTTGTACCTGGTCAAGAAGATAAAGTATGCAAACTCTTAAAATCCTTATATGGGTTGAAACAAGCACCAAAACAATGGCATGAAAAACTTGATAATGTGTTGCTTTGTGAGGGGTTTTCACCTAATGATGCTGATAAATGTGTGTACTCTAAGTTTGAAAATGGTGATTGTGTCATTATATGCTTGTATGTGGATGACATGTTAATCTTTGGTACATGCGATGAGATTGTCACTAGAACTAAATTGTTTCTAGGATCAAAATTTGAAATGAAAGACATGGGTGAAGCCAATGTGATTTTAGGTATTAGAATCATAAGGAAGGGAGATAGTATATTACTATCTCAAGAACAATACATTGAGAAACTTCTTAAGAAGTTTGGATTTTATGACTTAAAACCAGTGAGTACCCCTTATGATGCTAACTCTAAATTAATGAAAAATAGAGGAGAATCAGTATCTCAGCCTCAGTATGCCTAGATAATTGGGAGCTTACTGCACTTGATGAGCTTTTCTAGACCTGACATTGCTTATGCAGTAGGTAGACTAAGTAGGTACACTCAATGTCCAAATCAGGAACATTGGGATGCACTTGCTAGGCTTATGAGATACTTAAGAGGTTCAATGGATTATGCCATTGAATATTGTGGATTTCCCGCTGTACTAGAAGGGTACAGTGATGCTAACTGGATCTCTGATTCAGATGAGACAAAATCCACTAGTGGTTATGTATTCACTCTTGGGGGTGGTACGATTACATGGAGATCAGCCAGACAAACAATTATTGCAAGATCAACAATGGAATCTGAGTTTGTCGCTCTTGAGATGGCTGGTAGTGAGGCTGAGTGGTTGAAAAACTTCTTAGCAAACATTCCACTAGGAATGAAACCAACCCATCTGTGTCAATACACTGTGATTGCCAATCGGCAATAGCTATAGCTAAAAACAAAAATTACAATGGAAAGAATAGACATATTCAATTGAGACACAATTTGGTGAAGCAGCTGCTAAAGAGTGGAACTATTTCCATTGACTATGTGAAGTCAGAACGGAATCTAGCAGATCCTCTGACAAAACCCTTGGGAAGAAATATGATTTTAGAAATATCGAGGGGAATGGGACTTAAGCCACTAGCAAACAAACAAGTGATGGTAACCCAACCTTTGTGATTGGAGATCCCATGAATAAGGTTCATATGGGTAAAAACAAGTCATTTGTTAGTTCTGATAGCACTAAATTGATTTTAATCAATTATGTCCCTTCCTATGGTGTGTGTGAAAGTGCTAGAGACTGCAATATTGAGAGGCTAAACTTTGTCATTAAAATTCTATACGGTGATAGAATTTTGTCTGAAACAAAGTTTTAATGATTTTCATATCCCTTATGGGTGGTGTATGATTTGCAGCATACACTTGATGAAATCACCTATATGAGTGTCAAGTGGGGCCGCTTGCATGAGATCTTGGCATGATCTCTAGAGCACTCATGAATACCGGGCAAGCGCATGGCCTAGTAAGCGCAACACAGCGATAACAGCAAGGATTGTGGGGGTGTATTGTGATTGATAAACCTCTAACACACGTCAAAGTGTCTATGGTTCATATAGCTTGCTATACCAACTACATTGTGTGTTAAGTTTATAAATCTAAGACTGGTTCATATAGCTTGCTATACCAGCTCTGATGCATTACATCCTATGAGACCCAGAATAAAAGTTTCTTGTTTTCTGTTAGTGTTTGAACTATTTGAGTCAAAGACTATTTCTTTCAACTCTATTTTGCAATATGTGGGGGATTGTTATAATATATTATTATTATATTGCAAAATATGAAAACGTTGGCAACGTTAAGATTCTTTCATAATTGCCAACGGAAATTTTTTTTTAATAGCAACGTTCAAAAACTTAATTGGTGCAACGTTAACATTTAAATGTTTTAATTTCATTTTAATTTCTTTTAATTAATTGATTCTCTCCAGCTCTATAAATAGGGAGTTCCTCCTCCATTCCAAGACACACCAAATTCAATCTTCTCATTCTTCTCTTTTCTGAATTTCATTCTTTAGCTTTTTCTCTCTTCTAAAAATATTCTGGGTTATCCTTATACTCTCTTTAGAGTTCCTTGCTAGCTCTGAGATCCTCAGACATTCTGAGAAGTTCCTGTTGTATCCTGGGGACTTGCGCAACACACCGCGGATAAGTCCTTAAGGACAGTGACTCTACACGCCTCAGGAAATACTTTTTGTGTCAGCTTTTCCAACAAGTACATGTATTAGAATCCCATTTTTATAAAATAATAAGCGTTTGGTAAAACATGATGGATTTAAATTTATTTTAAGGATTTTTTTTCTTACAGGGTTGGATAGTTATACTTTTTAATTAACTTATTATGTTAAATTGATTTTATTATATATTTAATTTGGTACATCAAACATAATATTACAAAAAGGGAAGCTTCTTGTGTAATTCATGTATCTAATTAGATTTCTTGAATTTTAAATTATGCATGGAAAAAAGAAAGTCTCAGATTTCTCTCTCTTTTTTGTTCAAAGGATTAGTCAAAGAGTTTACGTCGTTTTATTATGAATGTTTGTGATCTGAATTGAATAAGATTTCTTCTAACTTAATAAGGTTTCAATGCAAAAGAAAATTAATATTATAATATCGTAGTCAAACTTTAGTTATTATTATTCTTAATTATTCCATTCAGTAGAAAAGGGAAATAAATATTTTATTGTAACATAACGGTTTGAATGACCCTTAATACAACTAAAATTTTCATATTTAATCAAACAAAAAAGTTAGTTTTGTTTCTTTTAATCTAAACTTTTTAAAAATCATTATTATATTTATTTTCTTGATTTTCTATTTTATTTTCTTTTAATCTCATTTAGCTGAAACAGTAAAAAAAAAAATACAGTACTTTTATTACTATCATATTAAATAAGGATTTATGTAATATAGGTACAATATCATCATAACCACTAAATTTATATGCTGAGGAATATTAAATAACACTTACGGGTAAGAAAAACATAGATTACAGAAGAATTAATATCGACGACCTTTTGGTCGTCGGTATATATGATTTATCAAAGGTTTTCGTGACGGTCAATTAAGATGGTTATTACGGACGACTTATATCCATCAGTAAGCGACAACGAATTTATTAAATGCTTTTGGTTGTCAGTATAGGCATGGGCTTAATGAAATTAGGAATTGGGATTTCTCGCTTCCATTCTCCCAAAAACCCTATTCGCGAAAGCAAGGTTCCCCTTTTCTAAGTTCCCTCTCCCCTCTCCCCCACCGTAATCTGTTTCCGTGTCTCGTTCAGAGTTCGAAACCACCTTGAGCTCCTCAGGTATCATTGTTTCCCAGTCATCCATTATGGTTCCGCCATTGCCATTAATCGTTCTCGAGTTCCTCTCCATTGTCCAAAAGCGTGTGTGGTTGAAGGACGGAGGCATTGACGTGACACCTTTGATTGTGAACGGTGTTTCTCTTAGGGTTTGTTCACGATAGTCCTTTGGCAGCGTGAGGAGGTGCATTGTCGGGTTAGTGGGTGGTGTCGTGGTTTCGAGCATAGCTTTAACTTCGCGAGGGAGGATAATCCAGGACGAGCTGGCTTTCTGTGCATGAGAAAGGCTTCGCGAGACAGGCTATCGGAGGTGCTAATACACCTAGGGTTGTCACTGCCATAGAGGTAAGTTATTGCTTCAATCGATTGCTTCAAATTATGTAGGTTTTGGTGGCTGCCCTCTTTGTGATGCATGTGTGAGTTAACTTTGTATGTATCTATTGAAATTATGATAGTTATGGTATAAATGGGAAAAGAACACGTTAGTACTTCAGTTTTGTTATGCTCTGACCGAACATGTTAGCTTTATACCTATGTATGTCTGAAACTTGAACTTTGATGATTGGATGAGATTATAGTTCATTAAATTTTGTTTGATGGTAGGAACACTATATCATATGTAATTCATGAATAAAAGATTGTGCCTGGTAGAAATTCGAAGTGGAATGTTAATTGACCTTTCCATTCAGTGCTTAAATCGTTTCAAATCTGTTTTAGTGTATTAGTTTTGATTTTGGAAAAGAATTGGATTAAGTCTGAACCAAAAGGCATGATTAATAGTTTACTATGCTTCTTTATGTGGATAGATAATGGATACTATGAATGTCCAAGTCCTTGTTGATTTTGAAAGTAACGTGTGATATGATGTGGTATATATCATTTTATTTGCTTAACTATACACTTGGAAGCTTGATGGATCAGTTCTAGAGAGTTATCTTACGACCCATATTGTTTATTGAAGTATGTTTCATGTGATTGCTTGTGTTAAGTGACCAAACTAGTTTTAAAAGTTGTCTAAGACTAATTATTTTAAAACTACAATTTAGATTGTCATGTAGTGATTGCTTGTTCCTCTCGGCCAAGGCTATTCAAATCTCACTTCTGAACTGTCGTAGGGTGCTCTAGCAAGTTTCTTTTAGAGGATAAACACTCAATCTTACAATCCCTCAGCTATTTGGCTTGTGTCTCAAAACTTGGCTAGTGGAGTTGCCAAATTTTCACTCTTTTTCTCACTGCAGAATGATGTTTCAGGAAGCTATTTTCCTTTGCTATATAGGCACTTAGATCAAGAGCTATACAAGTTTTCACCCCTCAAGATGCTACCATTATCTACACAAGTGTTGTCTGGTTCATTTTTTCCAAAAAAGTGACTCACAATTTGGTGGTTTAAGACACAAAATGTCACAACAGTGGCTGTAGCTCAAAACTAATCACTCCAGCAAGTTGATTTAGTGATTTTAAACTTGTTCAAACTTTGAATTGGCTCAAATCCAAACTGTTACTCAAAAACACCTTGCCACTTCCCAATTTTGACTCAAAATTGATGAATTAGTATACTATTATGCACTCAGACCATTATATCACTAATTGAATTCTGCTAGCAACTTTTAAACATCATTTTAGACTTGCTCAAACTGTCACACAACATAGAAATGCTAGCATTCGAAATCTGACTTTGTTATGGCAAAAAATGTAGAAAAATCACTCCATCACACCACCAAAACTGAGTTTAAAAGATTCAATGGACTAGGCAATGTTAAAAGTTATTGTAGAATGTGTAACTACAAAAGATCAAGCTGGAAAGCAGCAGCTAGGTGGAGTTAAACTCGAATTAGACTCACACATAACTCAAACAGCACAGTGCAAAGCTGAAATCTGAAATCTGAATGCTTATTCAATGTTGGTGCAATATCAAGCTTCTGTTTCAGTGCACATTTCGTGGTTCTACAGCTTAAGAAAAGTTTTTTTGATGATTTTACATATTTTTGAAGTGATAGCAACTCCTAATAATTACAAAATTGAAAATTGACTATTTGAGTTGCTTGAAATCTGATTTCAACCACTATCACTGTTTTTCCATCAAGCTTTTTCACCGTGCTTGCTTTCTTTGACTGTGTCTTAGGTGCTTATAATCTTCTAGTTGATTATATTTAGTTAGCTCTAGTGCATTAGGCTTTCCTAGAGTCCTTGTTGCTGCTATCCTCTTTTTCATTCTTTCAAATCTGATTTCTGGTGTTGTTTTTCGTGTATTTTGCTGCATATTTGACTATAACAAGAGTGATTTGTTGAATCTTGTTGTCTTTGTGCATTTCCAACGTTTGAGTAAGTTTAAATTGCCATTTCAAAGTTGTTTGCACTGTTCATTTGGTCATTTTTCAGCCTATATGAAGAATCACCTTTTAAACCGTCAAAATTTGATTTAAAATGGAAGTGAACCACTGATTTTTCATGCAATATGTTTCTTGGCTGTTTAAGTGTTTGCACACCTTCAAATTTATGATATAAACTTGCTTGAAGCATCACTTAAGCTGTTGAAACACTTTCAAGCATTTTTTCGTTTGAAACCACCATTTTCAATGTCATTTTCTGGTGCGGTGTGCATTTTAAGTGCTCTTTGACAATTTCAAATCTTTAATCTTCATTTCTGGATTGACAAAAGATGGTTTAGTGTTTCCAAATATAATTACATCTTTGTACTGTAATACAATCATAAAAAGAAAACGAAGCAATCCAGTTTTGGTCCCAAAACTTTAAAATCACAAAATCTGAAATTCATTGGGGACTTTCATCAAACAGTTTGCAAAATTATCAAACAGTTTCACTACACTTGATTTTGATCTTCGTTTTTGAGTTTTCTCCCTTGTTTAATCTGTTATGCACCAAAGTATGTACTTAGGGTGCCTGCTACACTACCTGCCACTGCTGCCCCTAGTCCATCATCCGTGGGGCCTCCTCCTACCCCTGTAGTAGACCCTCCTCCTACCCCTGCAGTAGACCCTCCTCCTACCCCTGCAGTAGACCCTCCTCCTACTCCTGCAGTAGACCCTACTCCTACCCTTGCAGTACACCATTCTCCTACCCCTGTAGTACATCCTTGTCCTACCTTTGTGATTATAACCCCAACTCCTTCCCCTATGCTTATTACCCCCACTCCTTCCCCTGACCCTACTTCTATACCTTCTTCATCTTCTATACCGTCTTCTGAGACTGTCACACCATCTGCTGATCCAGATTCAGTTGGTGATGGTGAAGGCGTTGACCTGCCCCTCCATGATCAACCATGGATTGAGCCATATGGTAAATGGTACGATTTTAATCCCTTTTTTTAACCATTTTGAAGTCTAAAGATCGCCTTAATTCAAATGACTTTTATTATGCAGATTTATTTCATCCAGGGTTGCTTCCCAGGCCATCACACGATCAATTAAGCAATAGTTTTTAAGTCCATGGCCTACTTGGGGAGTAATATCTGTAGAGGACAGAAAGCCATTTTGGCAGCGTTTTCAGGTGAACAACCCATTAAACTAATTGTCATTCTTATTTTAGTATGTTCATTAATCAATGTTTGTTTTGTTTAATGTTACAGATGAAGGTGCAGTGGAAACCTGAACATGAAACACATATACAAAAAATTTCCACATGAAAGCATCCCATCAGCTGTCAGAGAAGTTTACGGATGCCCACAATGCAGTGGAGCGCCCTTACTGGTTGGACGAGCACATTTGGAACTCTTTACTGACTCATTGGAATTCAGTAGAGTTTCCCAATAAGTGTGCCAAAGCCTAGAGGAACAGAGCTTCTGAAAAGGGTGGCACCCTGCATACTGGTGGGTCGATCACGATTCATGAGTATCCCATTCGTATGGTAAACTTTCATTACTTTTCTATTTCATATGTACACTTCTAACTCTAAATTATGTTACAGACATAAGCTTTGGGATGGGTGGTCCATGTTGATGAGGTCTTTGTACAGACTCATGTTCGGAAGGGCACTAATGAATTCGTTGATGAAAGATCTCGGAAGACTCATGTAAGCAAAGAACACTGTTACTATTAGTAATTTTTCATTTATGTTATTCTGTCATTCCTTAACATTGCTTTTAATGTTTGAACAAGAAGAATTTTCTACGAGACTTTCACAGGTTAGATTTGAACATGGGTCAGCTCCTACACTGGATGATGCGAGTAATGCAGAAGACGACATCCGTAGGACACAGTGCTGAGTCGACATCGTTGGCATCGTTGGTGGGAAGAAAAAGGGACGAGTGTACGGTGCATGACAACTTGATGCAAACTATACAGCATCGAGAGGAGGTACTCTGAAGCACCTACCTTCTTCTTCCACCACTACTGCTGACGAGGCCGTTGTCTGCCTCACGTAGGCACTAGAGCAACGTGACCAGGAAATCACTGATTTGAGAGCAGAGTTTAGAAACTTTAAAGCCCTAGTCATGAGAGTGTTGCCTGAAACTTCACAGGATCAGTTCATTATCCCTTCGACCCAACCATGACCCTTCCCGTCACCCGTTGTCCCTCAGCAACCCACATCAGTCCAGCGCTCATCAGTCCAGCCGACATCAGTCCAACCCACACCAGTCCAGCCATCTACAGAGGAGCAGGATGATGAAGATCATTTTGATGATAATTATGTAGATTATTAGTTTTATTTTGTTATTGAACATAGTTGTTATAGAAACATTTGGATATTAGAACATTTGGATGTTAGATCATTTGGATGTTAGATCAATTGGATGATTTGAATGTTAGAACATTATGTTAGATTGTTTTATGTTTCATTTATAAATACATATTCTATTGATGATTGGATGATTCAAATGTTATATTGTGTTTATGATCAATGATTGGATGATTGAGATGCACATTATGCAGGTCTGTATGTGGTTGGAAAATGTTATGTAGGTTTGTTTGTGCTGTGAACAATTTATGCAAGTTTGTTTGGTTAGATAAGAAATACAATTGTGCCTAAATTTTCCTGGAACTTATCGAAGGCTTCAGCCCTTCAGAAGTATCCGAGGGCCTCTGGCCTTCGATAATTACCGAAGGCTTATGTCCTTCGATAATTACCCACGACCTCTGGTCCTTCGGTAATTACCGAGGGCTTCCGCCCTTCGGTAATTACCAAAGGCCAAAGACCCTCGATAAATGTTAGCGACAAGAGATTTATCAACGGTATCACGACCGTCGCTAAGCCGTCGGTAAATGGTCATTACTGACAGCTTCTAGCTATTACTGAAGGATTATAATCGTCGATAATGTCTTTTTTTTTTAGTATAGATATTTTATGTAATAGCTAATATCATTTAAATTGAACATATCACAAAGTTTTAGTGTAAAATAAACGATCTTTATTCATGTGCACTTCCATCCAAGATATACACAACTTAAGAAACCAATTATAATTCTTTTAACAAGTTTGAAGAGTTGAATACTCAAAAATGAACTTGAAATATTATTTAATATGTAAAAAGGTTAACGTCATTAGATTAAAATAGTTATATTTATTTATTTATTTTAAAAATTTAAAAATTAAAGTTTATTAAAATTGAAAACAAAAAAAATTATAATTTTATATATAAGTTTAAGAATTAAAATCATAGTCAATCATTTATTATAATAACATAAGAAAAACATACTTATGTATATTTTTCTACTTCTTATATTTCTCAACAAAATAAAATAATGTGCATAATCTTCACAGCAAACTTGATTTACAAATAACACATTGTTTGTACACAACAATAGTTTCGAATTGAAAGTCAGAATTTGAGATGAACGAATACTGTGATGACGAGAAAACGAACATCCTAATGACAATGATAATAATAATAAAAAATAAGAAATTTTTCCTTCATAATTTAAAATTTTTTAACAAGTGGTGAAACAAATATGAAATGAAATGATGATGGTTTTGTTACATACATGTTCCAATCCCATTGAACTAGAGATTTGCCAAAATTGATTATATATACGCAACACCAACCCATTGTTTATATATTTCTCAAATATTATATAATCTCACTTGGTTTTCAACATTTGTCCGATCCTTTACTAACGTGTAACATAAAATCGTAATAAATGAATATCACAACATAAAAAAAAAATAAAAGGGTAAGTCAGTAAAAATCAAAACATATTACACATAACATCATTATCATCATATCAAGTAAATAACTCTCATCAAAAATTAAATATTTATCACACGACACAACTTTTTTAGTTCAACCCTTATGACTCACTCACAACATAAATATCTAGCTTTACTTTCGAAAGACTCATTATTAAATAGAATTAAAGATCCTACATTTGTCATAACTTACTCTTACCTCTTAAGAACTATTGTTATAGATTTACATAAGGACTAAAGTTTATCTCAAGCATGACCAATGTTAATTCGAATATTTGTGATATAGAGTTCTTTTTCACACTAGATAAGAAACCACTTTTAATTCTCACAACTAGATATCTTCTTCTATGTGAATCTGACATTACCATTGTCAAGATAATCTCAGAACTTAATCACTTTTCAGCACCACCTAACATCATCTCAATGTAGTACACCCTCCCTAGGAGTCATTACATTCACATCATCCACACAATCACATATCTCGTATCCAAACTTTAATAAATTACAAGAAAAACATTTTTTGTCATATTTGCGCCCAATATGTTACTTTTCTCACCTAATGAAAATCAAGAATAAAGCTCTTTGTATTTAAAACAAGAGTTTTTGCTCAACAAGACCTTGGCTTACTCAAGTATTTGGGAGCAAATTTCTCAAATATCAAACTCACTTTTACCCAACGATCAAAATCATCTTGCTCTCTAGATTTTGAATAAAATATTTTCACTCAATGGTTCTTTCTTCTCACCCAACGACCCAAGTCCTTCGAGCCAATTTCACTTAGCTTGTCTAGATCAGGGAATGACCCACTAACAAAAAGAAAGTCAAGAGCTCTTTAGAAGGAAAAATTATCTTTTGTGCCCAACAACTCTAAGGTCTCACCCAACAAAATTGCATGGTTCAGAATCTTATATGTGTATTATATTAGCTTATTGAGTCTATCTCAACCATTTAACTTTTTTCTTGTACCAAAATATGTTTAATTCAATTAAAAAACTACTCAGATAGACCAATTTGATATCTCATACTCAAATAAAAATATTTAGCCCGTCCCATTTTTATCAAACAGTCCAATCATAACATAGTTACTTAATAAAGTGAATTTTATACTCGCTTTCCTTACCTAAAATAGTTTTCCTCAAAGCTAAGGTTCTTCCACTCAAAAAGTTGAGTTGCTCTCAATTAGAGATTTAGAGTAAAGTATCCAAACAAGAAAAAACAAATAGTATATGGTAAAATAAGTTGAAAGAATAATTTCTCTCAACTAACTTCACTAAAATTAATAACTATAACCTTACTAATAATATTGCAGCGCAAGCTACGGTTATTTTAGATGATAGGCTAGAATTAAAAAATCGTAGTTATTAGGGTTAATATAAAAGAAACATTTTTTACTACGACTCAACCATAATGTAGGTCACTGTAACAATGTAGGTCATTGAGAAGCTCCAAATTCATCACGATTAACTCATCATAGTTTCAATGGTTGGACTATAACATTGAGCTCAATACATGAGTTATTTAGAGACTAAAAATACAGATATTAGGAAGAAAAACAACAAGGTCACAATGAACATGAACACAACCACTTATGAGTGCTTCCAAACAAAAATAAAGAAAAACAAAGCAAGAAAAAGCTTATCTTTTGTGGCGAAGAGGAAAACAACGAGTTCTATAATGATGAGAGACGTTTTCACAAACAAATAAAAAGTTTAGAAAATAACCATATTCAAAGAGGTATATACTACAATTTTATCCGAATATCCAATACTTGACAATATTTTAAAAAAATGTAATCATCATGTCACCATATATTATGTTTTTCTTGTAATAGTAGTCTATCTTAATAGTTAATTCATATATTTGTACTAATATAAATTAAAATAAAAAGGAAAATATTGAATAAATAAGAACTTATTTTGCTTGTATTTTTAAATGATCTTCTACTATTTCTGAAAAAAGATGATATATTGTAAAAAAAGATGGAGAGGAGAAAAAAAAAATCTTGTAGTAGAGAGAATGGAAAGCATAGCCTTTGTGCACGTTTTACATAGATATTACTATATATTACATAATCTTTTAAGAAAATTTAGAAATTTTGCTCCTGCTTGTATAAAATCCACATTTGTATTTACATTTTAATGTAGATATAATTTTTATTCTTATAAATTAAGGTTTTGTGTATTAATCCAAAATCTAATAGTCTTTTATACCTCATCAACACATTCGAATGATTTTTATTTTTCTTTATAATACTATATATCTATAACCATTACATTAGAAATGAAAATAAGAACTATTGGTTTTATTTGCGGAATGGAATAGCATTAACTATTGCTTCCACAATGTCATCAACTACACGACTATCTCAATAACTACTCTTTGAGTGAGATAAACGCCATTCAATCAAAGCACAAAAATCCTCTTTTATTTCAAGCAATCTGTTTAATAAATTAAAAGAAAAGGTTAGTAACATTCACACAAATACATAGTACTCACTAGTACAGTAAAGAAAAATGACAATGGTTATTTTCGTTTATAGATAGTGGTTCTGCAACCGATACATATACAGGCGAGGCAAAAGTGGTAGACTTTTTGTCTCGATTCTAAACTGAGGCAAAAAAGGGTAAGATTTGCCTCGGTTCTTTGGTAACCGAAGAAATATAATTTTTTCTTTTTTTATTTTTTTATTTTGACAGACTTTTTGCCTCGGTTCCTACTGAACTGCAGCACTATGTGGGACGCTACTGTCTCAGTTGGGATTTGAACCAAGGCAGTAGAGTGTTTTTTATTTTTTGTTTTTTTGTTTTTCGCCAATCTTTATGCCTTGGTTGTGACATGAATCGATGCCATATATGACTTTCTGCCTTGATTATGGTCACAACTGAGGTGTATTTTCCTATTTTTTTTTTAAGAACATGTCTATTTCTACAACATTCTCAACTGCAGAAACAAACCTGCGTATATTTAACAACCCAGAATAATCTAAAAGCATATATTTTCAATAAAAATTATACTAAAACATAAATCAATTTAAAGTAATCATAAATCAACTTCTTAAAAGTAAAATTCAATTCAAAGTAATCATAAATGAACTTAGAAGCATAACTCAATCTAATGTATCCGTTAAAAAGACTTACTACGTCTTAATTTCATTCTCACTTTAATATATAATTTACATAAAACTAATAATACACCTACATCCATTATTGCTGTAGTTAAGTTAATTAATAATTAATTATTGAATACCTCTAAATACGATCCTATTTATATTTTTAGTTTTAAACAAAATTATTAACTTTACATTTTTTACATTCAAATAAAATAAAAATGAAAATTAATTACTCTTAAACTATGATTAATTAATCATAATATAAAAACTCTCTTGTCTAGTTTCCTAAATTTTTACTTTCAATTTAATATTTACAATTAGATTACTGTTTAAAGTTTGTACAACTAGTTATGGAAAGGGTAAATTTGTGGCTTAATTTGATAATCACAAGGTTAAAAATTAGATGTAAAGTCGTTGTTTCGCAGGGGTAGAAGGAAAATAGAATCCTTAATAACTAACAAAAAAAAAACTCCTTTTTCATTTCAAATTTTGCATGCAAAATAGAAACTTTTGATATCAAATTACTTCAAAGTATTTTTATTATTGAAACATTCATATTTTATATGTCATGTTAGATATTTTAATAGTAATATAATATTAAATAATAAGATTAATTATGTTTTTAGTTTATAATATTATATATAAAATTAGAATTCATTTTTATTTCAAATTTTGATTAATTTTTGTATTTAAATTTTAAAAATAAATTGATATAATCTTTTTAACTTAAGAACTTTAATTTTGTAGTCTCGTTAAACAGTATTTCAAACTAATATTTAAATTAAAAAATATAAAAAAATATAAATAACGTAAACGTTATAAAAAAACTTATTTAACATGTTAAGTTTTTTAATAAAATTATATCTATTAATTTATAAAATTTAGAGATCAGAAGTTTATCGAATTTCAATTTCGTAATAATAAATATTGCTCTATTTATATGATGTGAAATTTATAACATTGATTAGTTGACATAGAAAGCTGATTTGCTTCATTAATATCTTCAACAAACACACTATTATTGGTTCGTTGGTTGGAAGTTATAGCCTATAATATGAGCCACACCAGCACGTCACTATTGACGAGGATGTAAGAGGACCTATAATATTTGTGCAGTCACATAACTTTCCTATTCATATCTATGTTCTCACCAAAACTTGTCTCTTTAGGTTAGTTTAACTTACCCGAAACACATGCATCACAAAACCACACAACAAATCCACGCACTCCACTTTATACCTTTAAACACTTTTTTAATTAGTCAACAATAACAATCTTTTCACTTTTTATTATTTATTTACTGAATTATTTTGTATATAATAAAGATTAAACACACATTTTTTTATTATATACTGTGAGCGGATGATACCTAAATATTATTTATACCAACTTATCGTATTATTGGCTTACCTAATTACACCTAAAAATTAATCATATATCATATTCGACATTTTTTTATTATTATTTTATTAGTGTGTATGTGTATAATCCGTGTGAAGATTAAGCTGCTATTGTTTTAATAAAAAACTGGAACACTCTGTTGGCATCATTGACATTGACACTTGGGATCCACCAGAGTATATGTAAGATTATTATATCCACTTGTATGTTTGTGTCCTAAAAAATTCCTATATTTCAATGTTCTGTACCTGGCGATAACAACTTTCATTTTTATTTATATATTATTTTGAATATTTATATATATATATATATATATATATACACATACCAGTATTCATAATTCATGTTTACTTAAATGTAGGATCGTCATAAAAAAATATAGAGGTATAAAGCAAATTTACACATATAGTTAAGATCTTACTTTATTTTATTATTAACATAAAAATTATTTACCAAATATTTTATAAATATTTCTAGATTTATTAATCAATTCATAATCATCTTATCTATTTTTTAACATGGTTAATATTAATAAAAATATTTTTTAATTTAAATAAATTATGGTCAACAACAATACAAATGTTTTCATCGATATATTTCAAAAGTTGTTCATGTCTTTGAAAACGAATATAAAATATTTTTGGGGTAATTTAATATTTTTAGTAGAGTGTGAATTATTTTGGAATTGAATTTAGGTACAGTGTCAGAACATCTAACAAAATTTATTTATTCTATCACAAAATACGATTAATTAATATGATGTTGATGAATAGAGTTTTAAATTAGCATTATAAATACAGATTTTTTGTTAACATTTTTTGAAATGTCTTAGTTATAACAAAAAACTGAGATACTTAATATGAGGGGTTATGCCACCCGTTGTTAAGATCTTACCTCTACATTTCTTTTTAATGCAAATGTTTTATAAGACTATATTTCCATTTTAAAATTATTTTTATATATACCGTATACTAAGTATAAATGTATTATAATAATTATAATATGTAAAAAACAGTGGAAAGATTTTGTAAAATTATTGACGAAATTTAACTGCATCATTAGTAAAACAAAATTTACTAAATAAATTTTAAAATTTTAATTATGGATGAAGACATATGTAGATAATGGATTTATCGATTAGTTAATTGTTATTACGGATGAAAATATCAATTGATAATGAAACTGTTGGTAAAATTATTTGATAATTGATATTTTTTAAATTTGTATGCAACATTGATACTAATTTTTTTATAAAATTTATCAATAATTATATTTTTAAAAATTTGTCAGCTGTCGTCAATTTTTTTTTTTACTTTATTGGCACTTTTGTCAGTAAAATAGATGTTAATTTTCTTTGTCAAATTTGATGGAAATTTTGTTATAAATTAACTTAACGTGAATGAGAAGTAGAAGAGAAAAAAAGAGTGAGATGAAAAAGGATGAGTAGAAGAAAGAAAGATAGAAATGATACTGAAAACAATGAAGACAACCACCACAGTAATAGAGGTCCCGATGAAAACAATGAAGACAATCACCATAATAATAGAAGCCACGATGACAACAATAGAACTGAAAGTAACGAAGATGCACTATTATAAAAATAACGTCTAACGTTAGGCATTCAACATCCAACAATTAAATAACTAATTTTATAAATGATTGATGACATTGTAAATAAATACAATAATTTAAACATATAGTTTAGCCCATATGAGAATAAAAAAAAGAAAAAAAAGAAAAGAAGGAAAAAAAAATTATTGTGATATTTGCTAATAGATAATTACTAATTATCATAATACTAATAATTTCTAATGAATTTATATTTTAGTGATGCATATTTTTAGTCATTAATAAATCTATCAATAGTTTTGATTTGTCCATAACTTTTAGTGATTACTAATAGATTTTATTCAATCGTGTGTGTGTGTGTATATATATATATATATATATATATATATATATATATATATATATATATATATATATATATATATATATATATATATATATATATATATATATATATATATATATATATATGGGGTTTGCTAACGCGCGTACGCCTGTTTTTCAGTTGGTACATTTTAGCAATGTGTGCCGAATTTTAGTAGACAAAAATATCCTTATATATCATGGATTCAAGTTTTAAGGTTAAGGGTATTTTAATAATTTTCATTCTCAAAACTTAAAAAAAAAAAAAAGAAACCCCCCAAACCCTTGCTCACCTCTCTCATTCCTCTCAATCCTCTCAATCCTTTCTCTTTCATCTTTCTCACTCCAACCTTTTCTCTGCCATCCCTACTGTAGCCCTAATTGAAAAAATCAGAAACACTTGCCTTTAAACAATTTGTCTTTCTAAAGAGTTGAGTCATTGACATATTCACCTTGAGGCAAAGGTTCATTCAAGATCTCTTCAATTTCACCATCTTCACTAATTTCTCTAATTTCATCATCTGCATATGTTGAATCATCATCTCTAAAAAAAACCCTCCAGGCCAATTACCAATTCTTTGGGATGTCATTATGCTTGTGAAAATTAGATAAAATTAGATAAGACAAAAATTATAAAATAAAAACTCATTATAAAATCATTTTTTGTAAGAAATTGTTTAACAACAAGTATTTCTGATTTTTTTCAGGTCAATTACCAATTCCTTTATGCTTGTGAAAATTGGATAAAATTAGATAAGACAAAAATTATAAGATCAAAACTCATTATAAAATCATTTTTTTGTAAGATTGTTTAACGGCAAGTGTTTCTGATTTTTTCAATTGGGGCTACAGTAGGATGTTTCTGCTTTTTTCAATTGGGACTACAGTAGGGATGACAGAGAAAAGATTGGAGTGAGAAAGATGAAAGAGAAAGGGTTGACAGGAATGAGAGAGGTGAGTAAGGGTTTGGGGGTTTCTGTTTTTTTTTTTAGTTTTGAGAATGAAAATTATTAAAATACCCTTAACCTTAAAACTTAGAATCCATGGTATATAAGGATATTTTTGTCTACTAAAACCCGGTACACATTGCTAAAATGTACCAACTGAAAAACAGGCGTATATATATATATATATATATATATATATATATATATATATATGTATATTTTTCAGTTGGTACATTTTAGTAGTGTGTACCGGGTTTTAGTAGACAAAAATACCCTTATATATAATGGATTATAAGTTTTAAGGTTAAGGGTATTTTAATAATTTTCATTCTCAAAACTAAAAAAAAAAAAAGAAATCCTCCAAACCCTTACTCACCTCTCTCCTCCCTCTCAACCCTTTCTCTTTCATCTCTCTCACTCCAACATTTTCTCTGTCATCCCTATTGTAGTCCCAATTGAAAAAATCAGAAACACTTGCCGTTAAACAATTTGCCTTTGTAAAGACTTCAGTCATTGAATAGGCAAAGATTCATTTAAGATCTCTTCAATTTCACCATCTTCACTAACCTCTCTAATTTCATCATCTGCATATGTTGAATCATCATTTCTTAAAAAAACCTCCAGGCCAATTACCAATTCTTTTGGATGTCATTATGCTTGTGAAAATTAGATAAAATTATATACGAAAAAAATTATAAAATGAAAACTCATTATAAAATCATTTTTTGTAAGAAATTGTTTAACGAGTGTTTCTGATTTTTTCCAAGCCAATTACCAATTCCTTTGATGTCATTATGCTTGTGAAAATTACATAAAATTAGATAAGACAAAAATTATAAAATGAAAACTCATTATAAAATCATTTTTTGTAAGAAATTGTTTAACCGCGAGTATTTCTGATTTTTTCTAGGTCAATTACCAATTCCTTGCCTGTGAAAATTGGATAAAATTAGATAAGACAAAAATTATAAAATGAAAACTCATTATAAAATCATTTTTTGTAAGATTGTTTAACGGCAAGTGTTTCTGATTTTTTGAATTGAGACTGCAGTAGGATGACAGATAAAAGGTTGGAGTGAGAAAGATGAAAGAGAAATGGTTGAGAGGAATGAGAGAGGTGAGTAAGGGTTTGAGTTTTTTTTTTTTTTTTGTAGTTTTGAGAATGGAAATTATTAAAATACCCTTAACCTTAAAACTTAGAATCCTTAATATATAAGGGTATTTTTGTCTACTAAAACCCGATACACATTGCTAAAATGTATCAACTGAAAAACAGGTATATGCATGTTAGCAAACCCGTATATATATATATATATATATATATATATATATATATATATATATATATATATATATATATATATATATATATATATATATATATATATATATATATATATATATATATATATATATATATATATATATATACACATACATATATATATATTAATGTATGTGCTCCTAAATTTTTGAACATTTTCTTTTGAGGACTAATTAACTCTTGATATTTTAGCCTCTCAATTTTGTTACCAGATTCTTGATTTTACAATTTCCAAATCTCAATAGTTTTTTTCATATATATACAGTTAAATAATGTTTGTCAATAACATTAAATTCCTCTATTGTATTAACTTTAAATAAAATGGTGTACTCTTTATTACTACACATATTAAGAATAGTAGTAAACATATTAATTTTTAAATATTTTTCACTATCAATATATTGTTTTGGCCGAGAGAGACAATAATTAATTAGAAGACAATTAAGAAAGAGAATTTACAATTTTGCAGTAGAAATTCGGATATTTTAAAATAATCAGTCATTGTGGAAGGAATGGAGTTTTTACTTGTTTATTTTTAAAAATATAAAAAAAGTAAAAAGTAAATTGTTTATTGTCGTAAATGGTTCCAATAAGGTTTGAGTGTTGTGAGGAATCTTAGAGAAACAAGGTGCAAACGAAATTCATAAACATTGAGCAGTTGAGGTAAAGAAAAAGAGGGCTCTTGAGAACTCCAACAATTCAAATTTGAAAGTTCCTTTTGAAAATTAAAAATGGAAAGGGAAAGATTCGAAGATAGAATTGAATTTTGCTAGGGTTTGAGAAAGTAGTTAATTGGTTCCTTATTAATTTGTGAACAGCAGAATCTAATTCTCGGGCAGCTCACGGAGAAAAATGAAGCAGAGGGTCCCATCCCATCCATGTATTTCATTATCTTTCATCCCTTTTTCATTTTGCCAACATAAAGAAAGATCTTCGTTTCTCAAACATTTATTGGAGACACATTTTCAGATTTTCAGGGTTAGGCTTTTTTTAGATTTCACAACAACAACTTCTACAATTAAGATACCTATACTTTTATCATTTACTTTATTAATTAATTAAATTTTTTAATCTATTAATTTATCAATTTTCACTTTTTCAGCTCTTCAACCTCTAATTTATAATTTTTTAATGAGTTTGTGTAATTTAAGCAGCACTTGTGTTATGGGGTAGCTAACTGCGAAAACATCAAAGATAAATGAAATTACAAATGTTATCAACCATGATATTGAACTTAAAAAATATCAACAATTCTTGAAAGTTATAGGAGTTAAAATTTATACTTTATAAATATTATATTTGTATTTTTTTTTTGTAAGATGTTTAAATTTGTAAAAACTCAATTGAATCCTAAATCATAAGAAAATTCTCGACTACTTCATATTTGGATAAATTAGTATATGTTTAAATCTTTTCATTTTAATATTTTTTTAATTACTAGTTTGATCTTTATTTTGGAAAAAAAGTTTTAAATTGGTTTCTATTTTTAAAAAAATTTCACGTTATAATTTTTATAAAAATAACTCAATTGGTCATAAAAAAAATACTAACCACTTTAATAGTGTATTATATATCAATAAGCTTTTTTTTTTTAACTTTTTAAAAAATTTCTTGTGTAAAATCTTTTGTTGTCAAGTTTTTAGTGTGACATGCGACACTATTGTCATGTGGTAGTATAATCTTATATATCAGTATCAGTGTCAAATGTTATTGTCTTAATTTCAATTTAGTCTCTATATATGTTTCTTTAATTCAATTTAGTCTCTATATATGTTTCTTTAATTCAATTTAGTCTTAAACTTTTTTTAAAATAGAATAATATTGTTTATCACCTAATTGAGACTAAATTTCTTTTATATATATATATATATATATATATATATATATATATATATATATCGATATTTTTATTAAAAAAGACATTTTAACATATTACATTATTATATAATCAATATTTTTGTTAATCCTTATTTTTTTTATAAGAATAAATTAATAAATATCATTTATACAAATAATGAATTTGATTCTCTTAATTGGGATCAAATTTGTTATTTGTATAAATGTTATATTAATATTTATATTAAAATTCAGGAATATAAGTCAAGATTAACAATAAAATATAAATTAATAATATACAATATAATATGTTAAAAGATCATTTTAATAAAAAATATCATTATAACATTTATATAAATAATAAATTTGGAGATCAACAATATTCATGAGGGCCTAATAGTAACCTTGAAAGTTCACTAGGTTCAACTTATCCCCCTCATCGATTTCAACATCGTTGTCTTTGGCACCCTAGGCGGGCTCTTAAGGAGCTCTGACCTTATTTTTATCTTTATGTACATTTGTGGTGCTATGATTGACCAATGCTAGACTTTGTTCGGTTGATCCTTGACTCTCTTGACTAAAAGACTCCTTAAACGAAGATAAACAAACAATTGATATTATTAACTCAAGTGAAAATTCGATCGATAGAAGTAGAGCAACGAAGGAGAAAATGAAAATGACAGGGCAACCCCATTGCTATTTATACAAATGGATAGCCCATATGTCGCACAAACTGAATCGTTAGATCTACTTGCATTTGATGGTCGAAAAGACCTAACACTTCACATCCCCGTCAGAGCTGATAGCATACCTCCCAAGATGTCCTAACCATTCAACACCAATGCTCATTTTTCAAACAAAAGACCAACGGCAAGGTTGACAAAAAAAACCTTGAGGATGTTGAAGAAAAACCCATTCACATATACCTTTTGCTAATGCACAAGCTTGGAGGGCTCATGTACAATATAGACTAATTGGTCAAATGACTATGCGACAACATTGATTGGCTGATCAGTTAACAACTCTTATCACACCAGCTTCACTCGAAACTCTCCCTACATGTGTGATGTAAAGTGTCGATCAATGTGCGGTCAGACCAAGACATTTGGCATAACTAATCAATATAAGAGTCACTTAATACAAAACAAGTCAATAATAAAGTTTAAGTAGGTTTGGGCCGTAATTAGGTGACCTTAAACAAAAGTCTATTAGGAAAACTATAAAAACAAGTCTAGGTAAGATGATTGATTGCACATGACAATATTTATTACCCATACAGTCGGATATGAACTAACTTTAGTATTGAAATCCTTTGACAAGTATCATCGATCAATTGAGAAGAACATGGACCTTGGCATTGGAGCACAAAGATGTGGAATAGTATACAAATGACTTCTATAAGTGACCAACCGACCCTATATACAAGAAACAATTATACTTTCAATTTAGACATTCAAGAAAAAGTTAAAGACAACTTATATATGACTAAGGCTCTTATTAATGTATATAATATAAAGTTTGCTTTATAATATAAAGTTTGCTTTATAATAACAAGATTGAATTATAACCTTCACTTTGTTCATTTGAATAAGTACTAAACTTGTCGGTAGAGCCTCTAATAGCAATATATAATATTTAAATCAAACTATTCATATTATAAAAATATAAGAAACTTTGAACTTAGTGTAACATAACACTCATTAGATAATGTTGCAAAATTTACAAAAAAAATGTTATAATAATTTTATAAAGGTAAATTTTGTATAATAACAAAGACTAGCCATCAATTATATTGATGAATACTTTGTATGAATGATGTACATATCACCCATGAAATATGGAAAAAGATGGCTCGGACCAATCCAACGAATCATATGTAAAAGATTCAATAATTGAGACAAATTGTGGAATTAATATAAATAAGATTAAAAGGCCATTAGGTCATCATTAGTTCAACATTAAGATAAAAGCTTACCCAATAGCTTATAAAAATGGTTTGAAATTAAGACATATATTACTTTTGAAACTATCATATTTATTGTACCTTGCCTTGACTGAACATTTACTTACCTCTAGTAGCATTAAAACCATTAAAAACATCAAATGAAAAAAATCTTGTGGGAGAATTGATTCTCATCTTATTAGAGTCAATTCTCCATACAACTCTCTTAAGAAAAGTCCTACGATGCAAAGGACAAGAGATGAAAATCAATTAAGGGAATCGATTCCTTCGTTGTATGCATATTAGAAGAATCGATTCTCTCACTTCCTACTTCTATTTTTTCTTCTTTCACATTAATCATTTCACTTAATACCATTTTCTCGCTTTCCTTGCCTCATGCATAACATACAAGGCAATTGTGTAATTTACTTCTGAATGAGTTGGCTTTCTTGGATAATCTCCTCACTTATACAAGGGTCATCTAAAGCTCAACTCTCGTAAATCTACACCTCAAATTCGCCTTAAATAAGTGGTGAAAGAAAAACTACAAATCTAAGATACATGGATGGACCAAATTTGAAGAGAATGGCCAAAAAATTTTCTAAAATGAGAAAGTGATTAGCTTTGTACAAAAAGTGATGGAAAGGAAAAGTGTTTTTCCTTTCTTTCATTTTATTCGGCTTTGAAGGTATGAAGAAAACCGTAGGCAAGCACCTTTGCTTCTTTTTTGGGTACCAAGATGCCCCACTACCTTCTACACCAATAAAACAAATAATCCATTTTTTTAATTTAATTCAGTTGCACAACACAACAGTAGACAGATTTTAGGGTGGGACATGGAATGATTGCACGTTTTTTTTAATCATGGTATATCAATTATTTATTTTTATAAATTTTTATTTATGTAACTATCAATATTATTTATGTTTTACAAATTTATTTACTCTTTTCAAATTATGCATTACCATTATTTCATTTTCTTTTCAATACAGAGATAAGAAATATATCTTTTTTGTATTTCTAATACTTGTATTTATAGAATTAAGAAATGAGGCTGACTCTGTTCACTTGCTAATCTCGACTAATCATATCCTAATCGTTCATTACTTGTTAATTACCAGATGTCCTAGATAGCCGACAATCATGCAGTCTTGTCGGTGTCGACCGGAGTCCTGGACCGTGATGGTTCATTTTAGATAGTGTGTGTAAAATTTATAGTCTTTCTTCACTTTTTCTTCTTTTAATCCTCTCCAAAATTTAAAAATCAACCTTTCTTCACCTTCGTTTCGGTGATTTACTATAAAGGAAGTATATTTTCTTCTTCCTTTCTTCTATTTCCATATTCTATATTCTATCTTAAAATATCTCATGCATGCCATAGGGTTTGCGATTCTGGGGAAAATCGAGTTTTTAGCTTAAACGTACGGTATTTGATGGATGGAAATTTAAATTTTAAGAAACAAAGCTTTTTGCGATGTTGTGCTTATCATTATTTCCTAATTTTAGTGCTAATACTACACAAGGAAAATTTAAGGGGAAAAAAACTCTATCTTAGATTCCAATTTTAGTTTTAAGTGACAACTTGTTTTTGTACTTAAATTATATTTATGCATGTGATAAATAATATGTCAATTAATACTTATGGATTAGAGCTCCGTTTTAGTGCTTGAATTAAGATTTCATTCTAGTTGGCAAGTGAAACTTGACTCGGGAAAATGTTGTAAAGTAAGGAGATTCGTAATGTTTGGAATAAGTTATTTGATTTAGATATACTTAAATTGTAATTAATGGCATGATTAATTAAAGTTCTTATTTTGAAATTGATCTTCGAAAATATAATTATGTTGTGACTTCAATTTTAGTGCAAGTTCTGAAACTTATAATTTTTTTAGAATATTCATTTAATATATATTTTTCATTTAAATTAGTTTAAAAAATATTTCAACTTAAAAATGTCATTCATATAAAGGCAAAATTATATTCCGTTATTATTTTAAATTAAGATTGAAATATTGTAAATATTTAATATTTGAGATTATATTATATTTTGTTATATAGAATATATAAATAAAATAAAATAATAAACTTTTACATACAATATCTCTCATATTTTCAAAATTTTTAAAAATATTTAAAGTGGTATCAAGAGTCATTGTTCTTAGGACATGTAGAATGGAAGGAAATTGTTTAGAAGTTGTTATTCTACTCTTTGACAGTGGAAGTTATGATTTATGGACGGTAAGAATGGAAACTTATTTAGATTGAATTTATAGGAAGTCAATGAAGAAGATGATAATCCTTTGTTTGAAAATTTCACCTTAACTTAAATCAAAGTGCATAAGGAAAAAAAGACAAAGAAGTCAAAGAAAAACTTATGTTTATTTGCCATTATAAAGAGAAATTAGTGTTGAGAACTACAAAAACAACTAAGAATCAAGGAAAACAATTTTGGAGTTGTCATAAGTACAAGGTAAAATTCATAGAACTTATGCTATTTGTTTTATTGTTCTTGAAAATGGAGTACTCAATCGTTGTTGTTGATGATTTTTTTGAATAGAATGAAAGTAAAGATGTTGGTTGTAACTACTTCAGGGATGATGCAATGATGATGGATTTGACAAAAGTGATACCTATGTGATGCGCAAAGGAAAGGATGAGAAGTTGGTGAAGACTGAAAAAAATGAAGGTGATAGAAAGATCGTACTTAATTTGGAGAAAGCTGTGTTGAAACGTGGATGAAAGTGTTGATAAGGGTTGTTTGTGTTGTATGTGTAATGAACATAATTGTAGTTTCAATGTTGATGACAAGTCCATGATGTGTTGTAGGTGTAATTTTGTAGGTGTAATGTTGTTCAATGTAATGTTGGTAAATGTAATGTTGGTAAATGTAATGTTGTTCACTGAATTAAAAATTTTCAAATGTTGATAATTGTCTGTCCATTATTGTTTAATGAATATGGTTGAATGAAAATGGTTTATTATAATTGGTTGATTGAAAATGGTAAATTGAAAATGGTTTAATGGAAATGGTGTACTGAAAATGGTGTAATGAAAATGATTTAATGGTATAATGAAAATGGTATTAATGGTATAGAAATATTTAAAATGTTATAATGTGAGGTTGTAAAGTATACTAAAAATGAATTGTAGTTATAGACTCACTAGTGCAAAAATAGCGTATAACGTCACGTGTTCAATGTCTAACCACTCAATATCCAACGTTAAAAATGATCGGTGACAATTTTGTAAATAAATGCAATTATTAAACGTCGTTTAGAATTATAATTCGACGTAAAAGAATATAAAACGTCGAATGTCTCAGTGTTAGACGTCAAAAGGTTAGTGAATTCAATAAAATATTGAACGAGAGATTGAAAATTCATTCACTTTATCTTAATGCGCAAGACCCTCTTCTCTGCTCAAACTTTTCTCGAACAAAGTTTGACGACCATCACATGTAATCTTTCTTTCATTTGATACAAATGCATTTTATTTATAATTTTCATTTGTTTTGACCGATTATTTTCGTGCTTTTGTTCTTCATAGGCGCATTCTGTTTTCTCTGTCACCGGTGACGACACTTTATTCTGACAAACCCACCTTTTGAAGGTTAGTTTTCGTTTTCGTTTTGAAGAACTTATTTATTGAACTTGTTTTTGTTTTTTTGTTGAACTTGTTTGTTGTTGTTTGTTTGAACTTGTTTATTGTTGTTGTTTGATTGAACTTGTTTGTTGTTGGTTATTATTGTTTGTTGCTGATACTACGTTCATAGTTATTGCTTTATAAAATACCAAAAACTGAAATTTGTTGTTTTTCTGCTTTTCAGGTCTCGTAGAGTTGTAAAAAAGGATCACAATCAATTAAAAATAACAAAAAAAAATTGATTAACGTCGTATATTAACAAAATTTGACGTTAAGTTAACGTCGTATATTTACAAAATTCGACGCTAATTTGACGTCGAATTTAAAAAATTCGACGTCAATTTAACATCTCCTAATATGACGTCGTTCACGAATTAGTCATTAAAAGCTCAAAACATTCAACGTTGTACGCGATTTTTGTACTAGTGACTTCAATTTCTGATTGAGCATTGCATATTTATGATTGAGCATTGCATATTTCTTAGAGTTCTTTGCATTTGCTGCACTAGTTAGATAGTTCTAGGATGAATTCATCTTGCATTTGCACCATATTTAAATAAATTTTTCTGCTTAATAAGTAATTTTACAGATCAGGTCAATTTTGCTGTCATGTTAACTAAGTTTTGACAAATCATTTTTTCTGCATAATAGGTTATTCATGCATAGCATTCAGTCAGCTATATATCTAACGCAAATTGCATTATTTAACACTTGTTCAAGTTGAGATAATGCATCAGCACAGCCTGGTTACAACACTTAAAACCTGATTTGCATATTAGACTTAAGCTGTCATGCATTTCTTTTTATTGTTGTCTATTTTTGATTCCATTAGTGATTTTTATAGTTCTTGTCAATCCTGAATTATGTGTTGCATCTCCAATTTCAATTAAACATTATAAACTTGTATAAACCATCTTAATTGTGTTTTAAACCTTGTTTTACAGAATTTTGTACATTGCATACCTATAGCACACAACATTGATATTAAACAATTTGATAGATGCAATACATTAGGTCACTTAGGTTCCATACATGCATTATAGTTCTAAGTATATTTCAGCTTGTCCATGACACTGCATCTACATTCAACAATTTTAGAACCCATATTTTGTCATTAAAATAGTTCTAGTGTAGTCAAAATTTCATCTTTGGGTTTAAGCATTCATAAGTAGTTTTGAATTGCATCCATGGTTTGCACTAAAATTTCATTCGCAAGCATTTAGATCAAGATACCATATTCACACGCAGACATTCAACTAAGGGAGACATTGTATTAACTCATTAAAGACCCAATACTGTCTTGATAACAAAAGCTTTTATCCACCACATAAGTTTTGTACAATACTAAAGTTATAACATTTGTTCAAATAACCATAACAATTGTTCATACAACAATTAGAAAAATATTAACAGAAAATATCATAGGGATAGGTTGGTGTGCTTCCTCTGGTTGTGGTTGACCTTCATATAATGGGATAGGTTGTTGTCCTTCCTCTGGCTGCACAACAAGTTCTTCGGTTCGTTTAGGACAATGTGTTCTTCCTCTGGCTTCACCTTTTGTCATTCTTTTTTTATCATTTCTCATTTCCCACTACTTTAACCTTCTTTTCTTCTTAAGTATACCTGACAGGTTCCTTTTGATGGAGGCAACACATCAGGATATCAGGTAATGTCCCACATGTTGCCATTTATAGGATAGATAATGGACGAGTAAATTTCTTCATAAGTTGACTTTTGAAAGCAAGAAGGTATGAAGTCTTTTCCATCTATATTAAGAAACTTCATTGCTGCTAGTGAATGACAACACAATATTCTAGTGACGCTCCATTTCTTGCAAGTGCATGAATATCCGTCTATATTGACCACAAATTTCTCTCCACTTTGTGACACATGTCGAACTTCAAATACCTTGTGTACAGACCAACTGTGAAGACAACCCAACATTAATCATGTAGTACAAAATAATGACAACAAAAATCATTGCACATAAATTCAGTTTACCTAAGAATCAAATATTTAGTTAATTGTGCATCATTTCAAAGTCTGTTCAAGATTTTTGGACAAATAGATGCATCAAATGATTATATCTTTGACCTATTTGTTGTCTATCGTAATTATGGGCTTAGTCCTTGTATGAATCACTACATTTTTAAAGGCCTTTAACATGTTAATCAAGGTATCACATTGAGTTGTGCTGGTGAACCTTGATCTTGACCAATCTACATTGGAAGAATAGTTATCAATATTAGTCATGCTATTAACATTAATGAAAACATAAATGAAAAGCTAAGTGATACATACAAACCTTGGAGGAATAGCTATCAAGTGCCTAAAAGCCTCCCGATTCAACTCTTTTATATTTCTCATCTCCATTTTCCATTTTTTTGGGTGTGTTGTTGTAGTTGTCCTCCACATTAAATGCTTTAGATTTATTTTCCAGGGTATTTCTTCCTAAAGTTAGCATACAAGTGCTTTACACAGAACCTTTGGTCAACTCCAGGAAGAAATTCTTGTATAGCTGGTAATAGGCCCTGACAAATTCAACATTAAGTTAGATGATTTTTGTTTTCATAGTATGCATGTAACATGCAAAATTTAGAGGTTGTAGTTGTTTACCTTTTATTGGTCTGATATAAATGTAATTGAAGAACAAACTAGAGCTCCACTAAGATCTTCAATCAAAAGCTCCATAAACCACGTCCAAGTGTCTTTGTTCTCCACCTCCAGCATGACATATGCAAGTGGCAACATTTGGTCATTGACATCTCGATCAACAGTGGTTAACAACTCTCCACCATATTTTTCTTTCAAAAAAGCTCCTTCGAGGCTATTGGCCTGCATGATACAAAACTATCTTTGCATGCCTTCAAAAATGCATAAAACCTCGTGAAAATTGGTTTTTTATCATTCTCGTTAACTTTTACCTTCACAGTTGACCATGGATTTCGAATTGACAACTCATGGGCATAATCATATATCATTTTATATTGCATTGTTGATGACCCATCTACTTGGTCTAAAACAATTATTTCCCCTTGTAAGCCATCCACTTAGATATATGAATGTTCCATTTCCTACTAATGTTCTCTCCAATTTCAATTCCCTTAACATTAGGATTTTCTCTCACTGTTTTTTCCAACTTCTTGCTTAACCACTTCGCATTAAGTAAGCGAAGCTTGTGCTCTCTACTGCTTGTGTGGGTGTCCATAATAGTCCTCAGTTGCCACGTATCTACTGCCTCCATATAACCACAATTGTCACGTGACAAGATTCATATAACTATGTTCCTCATTATTTTCTTCATCACTATGTGCTAGAGTAATTAGTTCTTCATATTCTCACTCATCATTCGACAAACCTCTCTAATTACCAAAACTTATATCATGATTATCCAAATCTCAATGAGACATATCATCCATGATGGCCCTTCACATTCATGTAAAACAGTTTCCATTTCAACGTGCACATTACTAGAACAATCTACTTCTCTTAAGTCACACTCAACATTTATGTCAACTAGCACCTATATACTATTTACCTCAACATTACCATCATCATTCGACGTTCCTCTATGTCACCCTTATCTTGTGTTACACCACCATCTCCATGTGTTTCACTATCACATACACCACCAATATAATCTATTTGTTGTGTGTTACCCTTGTCTTGTGTTTCACCATCATCTTTTTCATATTCACCATCACCCTTACCACTATCATGCAACACATGTGCAACTTCTTCACCTGTTTCATCCCCAACATATTTCAGCATGTTTATCACCTAAGATCCAAACATTGTGTAAACCACAAATAAATGAACTTCAACATTTAACCGAGCTAAGTTTATCATATGCATGACTTTAGTGTCATCACACAAAGGTTCCAACCTGTCATCCAACACAGAACCCCCTCCTATAGAGTACCAAAATTCTTTGAGTCCAGGATACCTAAGCCCTTTCACTACACTTACTACAATAAAGTAACTCCAAACGTTTGGATCAAAACTTAAGGTTTCAGTTTGCCCTTCATACTTCAGCCTATCATCATTTACGAACTTCCTCATGTGATGGATAACTACCTCAATATCCTCTCCATCACACACAACATAATATAAAAAAATTCTACACCTATAAATAATCCTATAACGACAAAAAACAACACATATTAAAAGCACAATGCACTAAAAATGACACTCCAAAACAACTTTAAAAATGGGGACAAGATGGGGGATCATAGAGCAATAAACATACAAAGCCATGTCAACATTTGTGGGATAACCCCACTATCCACCTTTCGAAAAATGAATGTCACATCACGATAAAAATCACCCAACAATAAATTGAAACCCCAATACAACATTTACTTACGTTCAACACCTCCAAGCATCTCACAATTGACCTATAACCACCTCGCGATTTCAAGCAACAATGTCTAATTATAAGCAACAATGCCCTAATTTCGCTTAATCATTCTCCAAATTTAGTCCCTCTTTCAATCCCTCAATCAATCAGTTCCCAATTTCAAATGATAGAATCTTAATTTTGCAAGAAACATTTCCAAATTTATTTTAGTTAACTTTTACTAATTTTTTTAATGTTTAAAATATGAAAATGCATATATCATGCCCAAAAATATGCCACATCAGCCTACATTTAATTTCGTTTTTCCAATTTAACAGTAAAAGTTCAGTTACTTCAATTTTCCACACCATTTACCCAATTAAAAAAAGCAAGAAACTTATTTAAAAAAGTTAACAGAGATTATCTGTATGATTAAACGCTAATTCTTTTCAAATTCTTTTTAATAATCCTTTTACGAGAGTTTTATATTTTTTAAATATGAAACATGCTTATTTATTTAATATTCTCTTTATAAATAACCTTTTCACAAGGGTTATAGTTAAAAAAGGTAACATTATCCTGTTGTTCTTGTCACTTTCAAGTTCTATGAGTAGGGTTTATAATCATGAAAGACTTCAGACTGTTGAAGAAAATTACCACAAGGTAATCTATGAAGATAGTAATAAAACGGCAAATCATGAAGTTTTTAACGACTATTTATTGAGAATAATATTGTCCTTAACTTTTACGGAGTCTGTCTACTGAAGGATAAGGATAACCTTTGGAGGTAATGAAAGCAAAAATATAAAAATAAAAATTGAACTATTGAACACTTTAATTACCCAATTAATTTTCGTATTAGTATAATTTTCCCTTTGTATACATGCTTTTAAACATGTTTTAATTCCAATGATTTTAGATGGCAGATATTAAAATAAATTAAAAAATTAAAAATAAAGAAACTAAAACGAATAATTTAGGTGTAGATATTAAAACATAAAAACAGTTATAATACAAGAATTAAAGGAGTAATAAAACTTTAATATTATATTTAATACAGAGTCTTGTTTGTTATATCAAGCTGATTATACTTTTACAGGCTAAGTCAAAATTTCAAATCTCTCAAAAGAGATACGAATGGTACACAAAAATAAAGTATATCCATGAACCAATATCATTAAAAACGAAGAATAAATAAACAGAAAGTTGTGTAGTTTATGCATATGGTTGGCTATGTTGAATCAGCTTGGAGGAAAGAAAAACAGATACATACGTTTACAAGTACAACCTTGAAGGTTGCGACCAGAAAAACGTTGCTTGCGTTCACAATGGAAAACGAGTGAATGTGTTAATTGACCAATTCCAACTTTATTTTAGAAGAAATGTAAATGAATTGCAAATAATGAGAGCCAATAAAAGAAATCAAACTTTGAGCAAGGCACTTAAATTTTTGGTCCAGTATCCGTGTGACCACTTTGAAGGTTTTCGGAAGTTGTGATGGCTCATTAGGGTAAACTGTGTCTGCGCCACAAAAGTGGGAAAGGATAATGAACTTTGCACTTTCATTTATCACTAAAATGCTGAAGAGAGATGTGGAAGAGAATCTTCATAATTTACTGGAACAAAAAGCTTACCAAATGTGATTCATCTAGGAGAGTGATGATTAACACAGGAACCCACATGTTCCTAACTGGGAAACATAGCAACTTTTCGCAGCTTTTCACTATCTGATTATCAAAACAAGTTGACATCCAACAACATCAGTCGGCTTCCCTACTTTGACCAGGAAATTTACTTCACAAAATCGGATATTTTATATAAATGTTCACACTCTCATTTATTTACGCAATTTGTTTCTCTAGTGTTATCGTTTTATATAATGCTTGTAAAGAGAATTATGAAATATTGTGTATACACTTCCAGACTTTTATAAGAGACTATTAAACTTACCTGTATTAGGATTATTTCAAGTACAACGAAAAAGCAGACACATTCTTTATCAACGTTAAAAATTGGTTTAAACCTTGCTTTTCATTAAATCTCAATTTGGTTCTCATTTTTTCATCTATATGAATTGGGTAATATTTTTTATAAAAATGAACATATTTTACTCTAACCGTTAACGGGTCTCAGACGACGTTAAATTAAGACCACGTGGTGTAGAGAAAATGTGCTGATGTGTGTTCCTCATTTACGTGGAGTGTTTTGATTAAATAAACAGTGGTGATATGGCATTATTTATTTCCCTTTATTCACTTACGGGATATCAGAATTAGGGATTTGAAATTGGAATTGGGGATTTCATTTCCTTGTTGCGAGACGAAGCGGAAGACGATCACCAACTGCAATCTTGGACAAGACGAAGAGAATCCAGCCGATAGTTGACGCGAACTAAGGTAAGGTATTTCGTTTCGTGTTTGGTTTTCTGTTTGAACGTATAAATGTCTTTTTGCTTTTACGAACATGTGTGTCTTCGATAATTGGGTTTTTGTTTTGCTCTATAACTATCTATAATGATTTGTGGTCCTCATTTTGCATGTTCAATTGTTACATTGTAGTTTAGACATTGTGGTCCCGAATTTTCTTTTGTTGAATTTTTTATCAGCTGTAGTGGTCCTCTGTCTGTGAGTGTTTCGTTAGTGGGGATGTTACTTTGTTCCCTGTCCCCCTGTCTGTGTCGGTGTGAGTGTTTAGTTATACCACCAAAGAAGAGGACAATGCCAGGAAGTCCCAAGAAGAAACGAAGACTGGAGGATTGGGAGTTGAAGAAGAATGACAGTGAATTAAGAAAGGGTGGCACAGAAAAAAATGTGCCATTTGCAAAGAACTTGGACACAACAAAAAAGGTTGTCCACAAAGACCTCCAACAGTAGAGGTTCCTACTGCCCAATCTGCTGAACAAACAGAAGTCACCCAACCTCCACCAACAGATGTTCCAATAACTCAAGAATCTACTATGCTTGGTACTGACCAATGTCCTGAACAACCAGAACCCAGCCAACCTTCAGCAACACAAGTTCATATTACTCACGAAACAATTATGCATGTATCTGATGAATGATCTAATGTACTGAACTTATTTATGTTTTGTAGCAAATGTTTGCTCTATCATTTTGAACACACTCTGTTATGATGTAATCTTCATGTATTTTGGATATGAAAGTTGATGTATTTTGGATATGTAAGACAATGATCTTATCATTTTGAACACATTCTATTATGATGTAAGACAATGATTTTGGTTATGACAAAGTGATTAGTGTCCAATTTCATTATCAGTCATGATCTTTATTGCTCATTGCTTTATGATGTTTGTTTTCCACTTAAATTACCAATATAATTAAAAGAAATTAAATCAGACACATTATCATTGTAATCACTCACCTTCATAAATAAAAGACACATTACATAAAAGCCAAGTTTCATCAATGAAATCAAATGGGACAGTATCAACCAAGTTTCAGCAACATTGCTAATACAATTGCATTCAAAATAAATATCACAAAAATCATCCCCACTAAAAATTTCAACCACTTTTCCAACTTAACTAAACTTTTCTCTATAAAGGCCATTCTGATCTTTTCACCATATTTTTCACCATATGTTTCTTCCATCTGCAGCACACTGTCTTCCATGCTCATCACACTCACTTCTTCATTTCTTACACTACCACTCCTTTCTTCTACATTCAGCCCATTTCCTTCATTTCCTTCATTTCCTTCTTCAATGCACTTGAAAGAAGTTGCAGCCAACCAATTCTTCACTCCCACCCTGTTCAACAAGAACACACACTCCTTCGTGAAAACCCAAATAAATAGACAAAGATTTATGCTTATGTAAAACTGACCTTGAAGTTAGGGCAATCCCAGAATTTTTTCACCTTATTTTTAGGGGTTCTCGCAATACGGAACATTGCATTCTGACCATAGAAGCATGTTGGTTTTGCACCCAACCTCCTAAGACTGCCACTACTGTGTTGCATGGCCGAACCCAAACATTTGCAAGAGGAAGATGAACGAGACATCCTTACCAGCACCTCAACACCACAGTGCTTAGCGAAGATGAAAGATAGCAGGTGTACTTGGCAAAGACGAAAGACGAACCTCTTCTTCTCCAAGACGAAAATATACTTTGAATGAGAGGGGATGCCCTTAAATGTTAGGACTTAGTCGTCCACCTGAATAAAACACAAGAGTCATTCAGTTTTAGTGCACAATGCCACGTGGATAAAAGAAAAAATATAGCTCAGATAAATTTAACGTCGTTTGAGACCAGTTAACGGTTAAGGTAAAATGTGTTCATTTTTACAAAAAATATGATTCAATTGAGACAAATGGAAAAATGATAAGATTTTCATATAAAAATGAGGACCAAGGAAGGAATTAAACCTTAAAAATTTGAATACTCAGTTTGAAAAACGAGACATTTACTTTATTTACTCACTATTAACTTGTTTTTATATGTTCTTTTTTGTGATATAATAATCTCCATACACAAATTATGAATATAACTATCTTAATAACATTTTATATATTTTTTTCAAATTTAATTTGTTGTGGTACATAATTAGTTTGAGTAAACTTAGTTTACTAACATTTAACAGTTTTATATTTTAAATTATTATTATCATAAACATATTATTATTTTAAATCAAAACAATGTGTTTTAAATTATAGTGATTACTATCAATTTTAATTTCAAGTAAAATTGTATTTATTATTATTATTATTATCATCGTCATCATCTTTTAATAATATTTCAATTCTAAAAATTTCCTTCTTTAGAATATCATTAGTATAAATTGTCTTTAAGTTTAAATCATATTTTTATGTCTGAATTCAATTTTATTTTTATAAAAATCTTTAGTAAAGCAATTAACTTTATATAATTAAAAATTCCTATCAACTTTGTGCTAGAGAAACTTCCAGGCATTAGGAAACAAATATGCAAAATTAGAATTAAGTAATACTTGTTTTGGTGAATGCCCCATTTCCCACTATATTTGGTCGATTATATTTTATTTTTTACTGTGGCAAAGTTTTGAAACTACTTAATTTTAATATTTCATTTCACTCTCATAGAAATATAATCAAGCAAATATAGCGAATACATAAAAAATCGTAATTAAGCAATGCTTGGTAAAATAAATGGCATTTCCAGTTATATACTTGATTGTATTCATTACAAGTACAATGGAGAAGTTTTGTAATTGCTTAATACATATATATATATAACCTACTCAAATAAGATTTTATAAAAAAACATATATCAATACAATTATTCATACTTTACAACTAATCTAGTTGGACCCTCATAATAAAAATGGGCTACCTACGAGTCATTAACCAACATGCCAAAGTTTTTAACTCACATAACTTTGATTTTTTTGATTAACCAATGAATAGCAAAAGTTTTAGTTACGCCGACTACTTCCACCCCCATCTCTAAATTATCACTATTTTCCCAAGTAGACTCATTCATTCAAAATGAGACTACACAGAACAAGAAAATAACTAAAAGCATGGTGAAACCTAACTACCTATTACTCATAAGTTGCAGAATATAAATATATTTTTATTAAAAAAGAAGGATGAGGAAAGTAAACAAAGTCAGGTCAATCAAAATGAATGTAGGAGATAAGATATTACTAAGAAAAAAGTAAACTGTCAATGTTGTTAGTACATGGTTGCCGAAATCCTTCCGCACCCTTTCTTTTCCTGCGTTTTTGTTTTGCCGTATTTGGAGGAAGTTGAATTCAAACTTTAAAGTAAAAGTTATTTCTTTTTCCATTCTTTTCAACTTCCTCATACTAATGAAAGTGACTAGTGTTTTTAAGTTGGCACCTAACTACACCAGGATGAAGTTACACACAACATTCTTAGGCAATCAGGAAACGCGAACCAATATTTGAAGCAATGAAAAAAATAGAAATTCTAGATTTCAGATACATTTGAACTGATGAAAAAGGGGAACCAGTGGAAGAGAAAAGAGACTTCCTATGGTAACTCCAAGACACAGAACTCTCCATACAATATCATTTTACATTGAACGTATTAGAAATTTGGCTATAGCTATGAATAATTTTATCAATTCTTTAACATTTTCAGTAACTTGTCAACAATTTATTGCTTTCATCTATATAAGCGGGATAGATCAACAGCCGTGTTTTGGATTCTCATCCACACACCTCAGACGTGGATCGCAGAAGCAAAACCATTAGTTGCTTTTTGCAGACTTTGAAAAGAAAACGTAGTTAAACATTGATACTATTTCAGATCCAAACACGCAGCAATTTATTTTTTAAATGAAAAAATATTGAACACTATTTATTTCAAGAATTTAAATACATTTACTTTTTCTTCCAATACCTTTTATAAAGCATAGAGAGGAATAATAGAAAAATATTGTAAAAGAATGTAACATTACTTATTAAAACTTGCAAAAGCTTATTTCGGTCCAAACAAGTAACAACACTTGCCTACAACAGATAACAGCTAATACAAAGAGGTCCAGGTAATGGGAAAAGAAAAAAGTGACAGCAAATTATTAATATCCTTTTACAATATTATTAGGTGAAACTTATAGGGTTAAATATGTTTTTAGTCCCTAAACTATTGGCTGTTTTTGGTTTTTGTCCCTCTTTCAAAGTAAGGTACAATTTGATCCTCATTCTTTTCGAAACGTTCGTTTTAGTCCTCGGAATTTTGATTTTAATCCTCATTTGTTGCTAAATGAGGACCAAATTTTTAAACCGTGTTTAGTTTTCGAGAACTAAAACGAACGTTTCGAAAAGAATGAGGACCAAATTATACCTTACTTTGAAAGAGGGACGAAAACCAGAAACGGCCAATAGTTTAGGGACTAAAAACATATTTAACCCAAACTTATATTTCACAAAAATAGTCGGTCTTTTTTACACTTAATATCAGACTTAGTCCCAATTCCACGGGCTTTATTTTCTATTTTGCTATTCTTAGATGATTTTCACCTGATAATAATGGTGAAAAAGTGTAAGAGTATCTAAAGCTGAAATTGACGAGTGAGTTGCAGAGGATTGCTAAGATTTTCCATGGTCAAAATATTCTTGGATGGCTTTTCCGAAAATTCTAGACAAATTCTGAACTACATACTGAAATTGAAAAAGATAATGTTCAGCTAAAAAAGAATTCAAGTTAGAAATAAAGAATTTTCTCATTCCAACCCACCTCTAATGTTCTGTCAACAAAATAAAGTCAGGAAGAGATAAAAAAAGGATAATTCATACGCTAGCAGAGAGGGATAATTTATAAATTAATGATCAAGTCATAAGATACCGAATGCCGATCTACTAGACTCTACCACCTCATATTTACCCACTCATTGCGGACAAATTTTGCTATAACTCCCCCAATCCCAAACCAATGTCATGATTACATGATTTGTTACAGCAATCATATATTGTTTTCAAGTGTGTACTTTTGGTCAATGAAGAAAATAATTGATACCATAGTTTAAAAATTAGAAAAAGTGTGCAAATAGCAATGCCATTATAGCAAAAATCAATACAACAAAATCCAACTAGTTTCCAAGAAGTGATGTCAAAAGTGCCAAAACTGCAATAATAATCATGATATTTAGAAAATAGTTTGACTGTAGAGGCTTATCTGGGCTTCCACCAACGGCCTCATATTCAGCCCGTATCTTCTGCTTCATTGCTTCAGACAGCTCTCTCTGCAATTCAAATAGGAACACTATTGAATTTTATTCCTTTCTTCTTCATTTAAAACTTCCATATTTTACATGTGATATCACATGATTTGAAAATAGCTTCTTCTTGTATTACTAAAAGATACTTGCACAAGAAAACATGACACTTGTTTTTATTCCTGCACCAAACCAGGAAAAGTAAAACAATGAACAATAAGCAAATATACATCCTATGCAAGTCTTCCATAGAAAGCTATCCAATAAATTTTCTCAATATCAACAAAATGAATAGTAAGATTTGATATGTGCAAAGATAAAAACCTTTCCAGTGGAGTATTTGGCTGCTACGAACTTCTCTGCCCCTGCATTTGGGGATTCATCTATCACAACGCCCTGACAAAGATAGCAAAGAAAATTTCTTACTTGCTATGAAAAGGTAACAAAGTTAAGTCCACAAGAACGGAATATCCAGGTCAAGGGTTACAGGCATAGATATCTTAATTTGTAAAACACAGTAACAGTAATTCAAATTGAACAGACCTCTGGAGGATCAAATTTGGCTCCAAGGTTGCTAAGTTTCGCATGGGCTTCAGCATAATCTTTAAAGAATGCTTCCTGATCTTCAGCATACTTCTCAGCATATACCTGAATATTTCATAAATATTTTGTTGTTTTCGTATGTCATAATTTTTATATTGAATTGTAATAACCACTAAATAAAACTCCAGCTACATTACCTTGAAGGATGGGTCTTCAAAAAGAGCAGCATCAGTTGGCAATACCAATAGATCTTCATCCTTTTTTTCTTTGATGTCCTTTATGTAACCACAGTCACAAAAATAAAACAAAGGTAAATTCCTGCATACTCCTCTCCCCTCTAACACTCCCCCTGATAGAACACCCAACCCCCTTCCTGGAAAATTAAAAATATATTTCTGACCTTGAAGTAAGAGTTGTCAAATTTCAACCATTGCACTGTCCATGATTGTCCTCCAGGTGCTCCTGGTCCATCTTTCTGTAGAGTGAGAAATACATGTGAATTTCTTGCTGTTTTATTGCATATAACTGAAAGCTATATGATTATCGTTTATCAGGAAGACCACAACAGCTAAAATTCAGTCTAGATATGTTGCATCAATAATGTCTTCTACTCCAAAACAGAGTGATAGGTTAAAAAAATCATTGATACGTACTTGCAATGTTCCTTAAATTCCCTTTCATCAAGTATTCATTTCAAAGCGCAACAGATAAACAAATAGTTGTTCTTACTGTTAGCCAAGAAAGAATTAAGCCACAAATTTAGAGCAAGTCCAAAACTTCTATTTGTAAAGTAGGAACCACAATCAATATTTAAATAACAACCTTATATTGGATCTATTTGTTTGTGCCTAAACAAAAGTAATTGTAAAAAAATTAAAGCAGAAAAAAAGAAGAAAACTGCTTATTTTGAGAAGCAACAGTTGCTTCTTAAGAAAAGCAATTTTCTGCTTTTGCTTTTCTAAATAAATTTACCCAAACATTAAAAAAGTACTTTTTTCTTGAAAAGGTTTAAAAAAGCTTCAAGGTAGGCACATGCGGAACTTGGAAGCTTTGCAGAAACACTACTGAATGTTTGGAGATGGGGAAAAATCACATTAAGAAAGAAATTCAGTAAATTGACATGAATCTGGAGTATTCAATTTGCAGCACACATTATCTTTTCATCAATCATGTAAAAATTACAGTCAATTAAGTGACTTGAAGCTGTTATATGGGGATCTAAGTTATGAAAGAGAGCAGTCAAATAGTGGCCATCTTCTTCTACATGAGCAATCAAAAGTTTTAACATACAACATATATCCAATACTTCTGATTATTTCCTTCAGCTTAAGGTGCTCAAGATTGTTAAAATTAAAATTTAAAAATATGGCTTTCAAAAGAGTTCAAAGACTCGCACAAAATCATTCTTATAACTTGTGGTCACAAGGGAGAGAATATACTGTATATTTAGTCTCAGGCTTTCCCCAACCACTACGATCTGGTCTAGACCTCCCCAGTGTGTGTGCACCAGATAATGCAACAATTTCCTGCAAATACAGTAATTTAAAAGTCAAAATGCGACATATGACTGGAATCCAATTTACAAACCTTAATCCTTATGAGCAAAAAGAAAATTACCTTGTCATTCAAACCCATTCGGTAGAAAACTTGACGCAAATGATCAGCAGGTGAAGGGGGACCAGCATCTAAATACATACAATAACCTCACATTTTATAAACTTCAAATGATAAAACAATTTTATTAATAAGCATCTTATAAATAAATAGCTATCTGTGTCTCTTACTTTTTGTTTTCCCAAATTAAAAGTAGATTACGTAGACCAGGTCCTACGGCAAACAAAGCTAAGAGAGTTTTCTATAACAATTAAGCTACCACAGAATGTATGGTCATTACCAGGAAGTCTCCCTTCTTCGGGACATTGTTCAGGTCCAGATACATCCACTCTTCCATATTTCATTGGGAGTTTTGGGCCTCCAGCTTCCTGCAATTCAAAAAGAGATAAATGTACCATTCAATATGTTCAAATAAACTATAGTCAGTCCTGAATCCAAAATAGGACTAAAAGAACCTCCACAGCTGTGGCACCAGCCAACTGAAATAAGTCTGCATATGTCACACCAGAGTATTTGTCTTTGATCGGCTGAAGAAGCTTCAATGCATTTACGAGTCCTGATGTGGCAGTGGCAGTTCATCAGGGAATATTATCTCATAAGCATAATTCGGAAATAATCAATATTCAATGAATCATTACCAGCATTGGCTCCATGTTTCAGCTCAATTTCAAATCTTAAGCTACCATTAGCTCCACCTCTTTGTGGCCATTCCTCAATATTCTTATTGTAAGTACCAGCATCATGCCACCCCAAACGAATCTATCACATTGAAGTTTATGCATGTAAATTATTGAAATAAAAAAAAAATCTCATCAATGAAACAAACAAAAACTATGACAAATTCTAGTCCCATCCATGGTACAAACTAAAATTACATGACAAAGATCGAAGTGTATGCAGATGGTATATATCATGAACCCAGAAGATAGTATTGTATGTTCATCAGAGTTCAACATCATGTTGACTAACTTAGTCACAGTAAAGTTTATTCGCTATCAACGACAATTTTAGTTCGGAAGTCAGAATCAATAAGTTAACAGCCTCTTTACAATATCCGTGACAATTTTAGTTCAGAAGTCAGAATGATTAAGTTAACAGCCTCTTTACAAAAACAATTGGTATAGTTGGTCCAGCAAAAGTATAAGACAACAACCTGACAACCAAAATTCATACATCTGTTGCTATTTACAAGTTCAAAATAACCCATAGGAAGCCAAAACATTGCAAAGACTGTGTTTAATTGGGAACTACAAATTATTTTCCTTAAGAATGTTCCAGATTAATAGTTAGGATTTTATACTTTGAAGTATGTAACGCGGGATGAGGCCAGGTGTCTTTAGATAAAAGTATAAGGGAAATGTTGTAGTCACCTGCTTTATTATGAATAAAATATGGATCCAGAAAAGTTAATTAATTCAAAATTCCTTCTCTAATTGGGAATTTGCTGAGCTACAGCTTCTTATCAGCATCTATTAGATGAATGAATTCATCAATCTCTGATGGTCAGTATGATGCAACAAGTATCCTACATCACCATATCACTGGTGCCAATCAAGTGACACTTTAATCTTTTTTATTCTAAGTGATCCTAAAACCAAATATTTATATAGGTTACTATTAGGGGTAGAAATATCCTGGGCCAGGTCAGGTTTTAGTAGACCTGGGTTTAACCTTCACTGAAAAAAAAAGCCTGAACCTTGTCTATTTTCTTGTCGCATATCATTTTTCAAAGTCCGCCTGACCTATATTAAAGTTTGCCCTGACCTACGAGCATGTTATAAGTATGTTTTACAATAAGGCCTTTAAAATTCTAGTAAGCTTACAGTATTATTGACCCACAATCTTCTTACATTATTATGTATTATTGTTTATATTTTTGTATATAATTATGTATACATACAACATAAAAAATTAATTATTTAAAAACCTATTTTGTAAGGCCATCTAGGTTATAATACCATAAAGTCTTAATTTACTTGTGTGGGTCTCATTGTGCCACATCATTTTTAAGACATACTTGTAACTTTAGCTCCAATGCAAGAGTTACAAGACCCCCACTTTAATTATATTTTTCTTAAACTTCTTGGAGAAGCTTTTAAGATAAAAGCAATTTGTTATTACTATGACCAATGGTCTTATTTAAGAGTCTGGGTCTTAAATTTTATGCTATATCAACATGCTCGAATACAAGAATCTTATATAAGATTCAGATCTTAAACTTATGTCCTCAGCAATGGAAATACCCTAATAGTTGTTAAACAAGATATCAATATATTTTTTAATAATCTTATAAATTTTATAAGTATGACTTTTCAGATGGGTAAACATGTTTACTAATTAAGACAAATAAAAAAATATATTTTAATACATTATAACAAATATAATATAATATAATAATCCTAACAAAATTAGGATTTATATTTACTTTAATAAACCAGCATATTAGACATAAAAAATTGAAATGACTTAAGGACTGACCTTTTTTAACTAAATCAATTTTAATAAAAACCTAGACTTGACCTACTTTCTAAAATATATGATCTGGACTTGATGTAGGTTAAGCTATAAGCCCTTGTGGATTAGCCTTACCTATTTCCACCTAAATTTCTAATCAGAATCTTGCATGCACAACTGAATGAGTGCCAATCTAAATGGAAGAGGTTTCGCATCACCAAGTTTGTAATGCATCATAAACAATTCTGCATAAAGCAACAAAGGACTAGGATAGGAGTGCTAATCATATCTTCAAAGCAGCAACGCAAAGCTCAACGATACAAACAAAACTCTTGATCTCGAAATAACAATGTAAAAGCCTATGCGGTCCATCTCCACATTGATAGATGGGTGTGCTTGATGAAATAAACCGTGGGGTCATTACGTTTCTAGATGAAAAAAAAATTATAAATGCCTTCATCGTAAAAGAGAGTATGCAAGTCCATGAGCAGAAGTAAACTTGAGAAAAAGTTAAAAAATAAACAAAATAAAATCAGTGGCACTGCAAATTGATGAATGAATTTAACGTTACTTGCACAAGTAGAGAATGGTTATCTTTTAGTAAAATATGACTAAAAACACGAACATTATGTCTTCTTGAAGCGTGGCTAAAGATTTATCTGTGATATGCCATGCAACAGAAACCTATCGTGTATACCACACGAGACTACAGAACTAGCAAAAACATTAAAGAAAACCCAAAATAGAAAAAGAAGAACAGTCAAAGGTGTGTTTTGGAGGAGAAGGGACAGTCCTATTTATAGAAGACTCACAATGCCCGCTAACACAAAAAGAGGAGTAACATTATGAAATACGACAAGTTCACAAGGCACGATGGTCATATGTGTGCAAGACAAGGAAAACAAGTATCCCTAAATACGAGGAACCAAGATAATCCGTCGACCTTATGACAAAATTCGGATAAGGAAATATGGGAATAAAAGATAATAAGAGAATATTAAATAAAACTTCTGATAAAAAACATGGAACTGTTAGAAGAAATATGCAGGAGTTTAAACTAAGTCGTGAATAGAGAGTTCAAAGTCCAAAGGAAGTTCAATCTTATGTCTCAAATCCATTGGCGAGACTCTTGTTTTCCACTTTGAAGATATAAGGAATTTGATGGTTTACTTGTTGTTTTCCACTTTGAAGATATAAGGTAATTGCTGGCTGAGTGAACTAGACAATGTGAGAATTTTGACTTTTGGAATATAGCACAACAAATTACAACATATCTAAGAATAACCTTCTCACCAAACAAATAGGTGTTTGAAAGCACCCAAAAATCCAATGACGATTCAATTCGAGGAAATATAGCTTACATGCTTCTTTATTTCTAACATTAAAATAAAAGGAATTAAGGAACCGCTAATTCAAAGGCAATACAACAGCTAGAACAAAGAGATCGCTTAAAAGAAAAAAAATAAAAATAAAAGTACGAAGCGAACATTACCAGAATAGGATGACAGAACTTTGACCTGAGAAGCTCCTTGATATCTTCTCTAGCGCCCTTCAACTGATCAGGATCAGACGCGAAGGACTTCGGCGCCGACACCGTTCCGTATCCTCCACTCGAAACGCGAACCTCCACTCTCCGCTGAAAAAGCAAAAATCGCGTGCGGTTCACGAACACGCGCTCAAATTCAAGAAACAATCAGAAGCGCAGTAATCAGAGATAGAACGAATCGTAACCTGATTGAGAAACAGGTGCGAAATGCGAGGAGAAGAGCGCAAGCACTGAAGTGAGGAAGAAGAGGACGAGATAGAGAAGAAGGAGCGAGAAGAGGAGAGTGAGACGGAGGGAATGATGCGAGCGGAGGCGGCGCCGCTGAAAAGAGCCATTGCGGTTGGAGTGTGTTGAGATGGTAAAGGCGGTGACGAAGGAGTGAGGAACACACGCTCTGCCATGCGCTTTAATTAATATTTATATTATATTTTTTTGTTTATTTCGTTGCCTCTCCTCTCGTTTCGGATGATAGATGTGCCAGATGCCACCCCTGTGAGTGAGTTACGATGATACTAACATTGCTATTGGGGAACGATGAATTATGTGCTTATCTCAGTCTTATATACAAACAACTCCTAATTCCAACCACTGCCCCCATCTCATCCCCCAAGAGCCAAATCCTTTTACGCACCTTCTTTTAGGCTGCTATTTAGCAGTGGAAAAGGAATAAGTTGTACTAGATAATCAATTTTATTTTAGTATTCCCTAAAAAATCAATTTCATTACTGAAATATAATTTTCTATCTAAGTAGTTTCCAAAGTAAGGAAATTATATAAGCAATTTTTTTAGTCATAAACTTTCTCTATTTCCAATTAGTCTCAAAACATTAATTAAACATGTTAATGCAAAAACCAAATTGATGAATATTCAATATTTTATAACTTGTTATTCAGGAGGATTATTCAAGAGACATTAATATATAAGATTCTAAATTGGTAATTTCCAAGATGATTTGTATAAAGAATTTTGTTGTCATGTGCACTAAAAAAAACTTTACATGTCTATTCATATTCTTATAGATAATAATAAAGCTATATTTTTTTTTGCCAACAAAACATTTATAAGAAGACCATTTCTCGTTTAGTTTTTTAATTTCACTGATTACCAATTAATCTTTTAAAATTACATTAAAATTAAATTGTTAATTTGCAAACACTCACGATTAATCCAGACAAAGCTTTACAAATGATTAGTCTCCAATTAATAAAAAAGCTTGGTAATAATAGTAATAATTAATGAATATTTTGTCGTATTATTACAGTATATGAGTGATTTCAAAAGCTTAAATTCAATATAAATAATGACAGTAACTACAAAAGTAAAATATATACACTAGAAACCTATATATTTTTACTTGTATTGATATAGAAAATGTAAATCGAAGTTAAGAAAATGTAAATGAGTAACTAATGTTTTAGTCCAGCTATGCTATAAGATAGAAGTTTATTATATATTTTAAAAATTTAAAAATAATTTTCTTTCATATTTTCAGTAACAAGTCTACATTGTTACCAAGTGTAAATTAATTATGTAGTCAATTTATATTTATTTCAATTTTTTTAATCTTTATATTAAAAGTTTTATTTTAGACCTTACAAACATGTTTTGTATAACAGCTATTGTTGTTATTTTTTTTGGTAGTGTAGACAAAAAAATATATTAAAAACATATTAATTTATAAATAATATCCCCATATGTTATTGAAAGTTGTCTATGTGAAAAAACTCATTCTCAACCATGCTGAACATAAATATGAAGGGAAGAAATAGAAAAGTAAAAACCCAAAACAATTTCTCCTTAAAAAATTGTCTTGTGGCGAAAATAGGGATAATTTGAGAAATATAAACATAATCGAATAATGTAAAGAAAAGTCTTAAGTTCAAGTTTTATTCATATTTTTTAAATGAAACAAATATTTAGTAACGGCAAAGTGACATAATTTTATATTTATTTAATACATAATATAAAAATAAAATGATCATAAAAAATAAAATTTTATATATTTTCAAAAGAGATGAAAATAAAAAATAATGTTTTCAATCTTTTATTGATATATTTTTATATACTTTCAATCTTTTTGTCCAACTTTTACTAAATAAACGGAACAAAACTCATCCGTGTGAAAGGAATCTTATGAAGGAATACTAGCTGAAAAATAAAATTAAAAATTTTGTTTTAGAGCTTTAAAAAAAATTTCTTTTAACTAAACAATTCCAGTGGGATGTTGGGTGTGTGTAAACATATAGTTTCAGTCAAATATCCCATCTCCTTTTCGTTATCTCCAAGAAATGCCCATGTTTAAAAGTACACATTAAATTAAAGAAATTAAATATTCAACTTGTAAACAAAACAAAGAAATGAGTATCATTTTATTAAAAGATATAATAAATTAATTACTATATATTAAAGAAACACGTGAACATTTGTATGTGTTTCCATTTTTGTCTATACATTTATTTTTTCAGAAAAAACATATATGCATTTTTTTTCTTCAAAAAAATATGTATTTTTAAGGTTCAATGCATTATTACTTTTAATTGTAATTATTGCTTTTAATTGTGAATAATTATTGTTAGAAAAGTGGAGTCTTATATCTTAATATCAAGAGTGAATTGGATTTTGCTTAAAAATAGTTCTTTCAAAAAACTTTGCAAAATTTTGAGTTTTTTTAAATCAATATAAATCAACTACAAAGGAGAAACGATAGAAAGGTAACACAACAATATATACTAGTTCCATTAAATCTATATCTAAACTTTCTTTGATAACTTTAATTGAAGGGATTTCACTATAATGATAGAGTATACCAGCAAGAATACAGAGATATCCTCTCTGAATGCACCCTCTTTCCCCACTCAATATCACTTATAGTACAAGATGTGAACACACTCACAATCTTACCCACCCAGAAAGCAATCCCAATTTTTTGAACACCTTGAGAGCAATCTCATCTCTCTCAATGAAGAATACCACGATTCTTTCCTCCTGGCTAACCTGCATAGGAACACAATCCTCTTGATTGCAAAGGTTGAATCTGATCCTTAGAGCACCAGCAGTGCAAAATTGATCTGAATGTTTCAGCTCAGCTTTCTTGCAAGAATCTTGATGACTTTACCCAAATGTATGATCTTGATTCTCAAAGACTTCCTTAGACGCTAATGCAATCAATACTCAATCAACAAGTTAGTTATGAACTGAAAATTCATATAATTGTATTGAAACAACGTGCAAGACAGTTATATATAGGATTTTCAAATCCTGACACACTTTAATCAATTACGGAATTAATGTAATCTATTAAGATTTTCCTTCTACTTTAACAGTTTTACATTTGTCTAAGATTTACCAAATTAAATATCGCATGCAATCGATTATGTTAATCATATAAGTCAACAACCAATTAATATGACCGTTATATGCAATTAAGGCTTTTAATGAAAATGATTTTCACAAGATAAACATTTTAACCGATTAGAAAATTTATGTATCCAAATCATTTTCCATTCCAAACATATCATTGCAGTCAACAAACACATGTTGGCATAGCAACATTTTTTAATCGATCATACAACTAATGTAATCGATTACTATACAGTTGTTTTGCCTATGTTAAACATGTATTGAAATTTGGATAAATTTAACAGATTATATACATTGTCTAATCGATTATTTCTACTAGAAATGCAATGCGCAATATGTTTAAACTTATGATTCATTTACATACAATGAATACATGTACCAAGCATTTCAAGCACAAACGCAGTAACGATTAAGCAATTGTTATGTCATTTGTTGTGCAATAAATCATAAAACATTTCTTTTGTTCATCATAAAAAAACATATATATGGATGGGTATAACTAGACATTGCTCCTTATCACCAATTATATTTATTTATTCATGAAACCTCACTTCTCGTTTTTTATTTGTTGAAAATAAATTGTTTCCAAATGTAACCCATTCACTACAAAAAATTAGATTTTTACCGGGGGTTATTTTTTCCGTTTCCGGCGGTTTTAACCCCTGGAAAATATGTTACCCGCGGTTAGAAAAACCGTTGGGAAAACCTGCGTCGCTAAATAATTACCGGCGGTTTTTCTAAAAACCGCCGCAATTAGCAGGGGTTTTGAAAAACCGCCGGTAGTAGTGGGGGTTTTGAAAAACCGCCGGTAGTAGTGGGGGTTTTGAAAAACCGCCGGTAGTAGTGAGGGTTTTACTAAAACCGTCGAAAATAACCGAGATTAAGCAAAACCGCCGGTAATTTTGAGGGTTTATGAAAACCGCCGGTACTTTTGAGGGTTTTCCAAAACCGCCGAAAATGTAAATAATTTAATTTTTTTTATTATTCAAATGAGTTGATTATCACTAATAAACCAAAATTAAATAATATAAAACTAAAATTAAATAATATAAAACCAAAATTAAATGTAAACATTAAATATAAACCAAAATATTATTATATAAATTGTAAACATTAGAAATACAATTAATGGCTTGCATTTAAAGCTAAGCTCCTGCACAAATACTTGAACTCAGTACATGTTACAAGATGAATGAAGCAACAGATGATATTGATGTTGGACTTGGTAGTTAACATGCACTTTGCCACTCGTAGGCTTAAAGCCATCATCGGGGTCCTCACTAGTCACTCGCACAGCCACACAATGACCTTTTGGCTTTGTGGATTGTGCTTTGTCAAAATCAAAAGGGGTAGCTAAAGCTGAAGCTTTTCTCCAAGCATCATATCCCCCACCGTGCTCCACCCCATAGAAACGCCTTATCTCTATTAAAGGAGACACATGAAATACATGTAAGAAATTAAATAATAGAAAATAGGAAAGCAAATATCAGTAAAGAATAATTTAAACTATTCATTGGGTCTCAACCGTTTCCTCATTTTAAGTTTAAGTCTATATGAGAAAATTGTAATTTTTAGTCCCTAATAAAATTTTGAAGAAAATTAAACAATGCAAGGAAGGCTTAGTAGCAGATTTACACTGCAAGAAAAATCTCTAGTTTTGGGTACAAGGCAAAAAGTTATCTTTTATACAAATGTAGGGACTAGTACTTAATATTCTCTCATGTAGGGAATAAATTTAAAGCTGGTACAACTATAATGAAGTACCAACTCTGATCCATACACCGGACACACACTAACATGGACATCAGGATATGGCTAATGTCCAAAGTGTAGGACACATCTAATATTTATTTTAATATAACAAAAATCTCAAATGAAAATGAAAATTTATATGATTCACACTAAAAACAAATTTGTAAAGTTATATTTTTCTATAATAATGGCTCTCAATTAAATTTTTTGAAACATACATCTTAAAAGTTAGAATAACTAGTTAAGCCTTATGAAAACAAACAAATTTAGGCTTCTAAGTTCTAAGAATCTTCCTCTAAAACAAAAATAATGGGTGTTCCAAGTCGAGAGGGATATCAGATTCTCCAGAACCAAGTCAGAAAAAAAAAGGAAATACTCCTTCAAATGTGAGCATATGATTCCCACTTTTACCTGGCAAACGAATAAAAATGCATATTGGGTTAAAATTTGAAGGATCAATTCTGGAACCTAATGCAGTTTAGAAATTGATATTTGCACATAACTTTTTTTACATAACTTTTTTTACATATCTAAATGTGCATGGAAATAAAAGTAGACTATTTCCGAAGTTTTATTACTGCTGTGGAACTCAAATGGAAAGTACTATCTGAGAATGGAAAATGGAACTGGAGAGTAGGTTTTTTTTTTTTTTTTTTGAGTAGAAAAAAAAAAAAGAAAAAATGGGGTCCACTGGTGAACAAAGTAAGAAAGAATAATATCTAATTTTCAGGTCACCGCACAAGGATTAAGTTGGGTTTTCTATTGGTTCTATCCAAGATTCCATTGGATTACCAACTCCCCTCCAACTCTCATATAAATACCAATTTCAGCATGATTTCCACTGAAGAGAAGTGTGTATAGGAGAAACAAGACAAGCACAACAAGCATTCAGAAATTATCTTATTTGTTAGTTCCAGGGCTTGTAACAATTAATCTTGAAAGTGATCAAGAGAATCAAGAGAAATATCATATCATATCATATCCCAGGAAATACAATAAAGAGAAATATCATATCATATCCCAAGAAATACAATAAAGAGAAATATCATATCCCAGGAAATACATGTTCAAGTATAATTCTAAAGGACCATCACCTCAAATTCTCTATCAGCATCACTATCCTTAGGTTCATATTACTGATATAATTAATGTACATTTTAAAATAAAATACTGACTAATGTTAAAAAAAAACATTCTTTAAAACAAACTTTTGAGAAGACAGAAACCAAGTGATGCAAAGAGAAGAAGGCTATGGAATTACTAATAGGGTAGATGTAGATGAAGTTCAAACCTTAAGATTAAGCTCGTTATACAGGGCCTTTACTTTAACATCATTAAAGGAATAGTTAAAAGAACATTTAGTTACCTGAAGGAGACACATGGTATGGAACATATCATTGAATTCCTGTAAGAGAAACTTCTCCTGTACAACAACTTCTGCTAATTCTGATACCAATCCAGCAATCTCGTCAGCCTGATCATCAACAAATTTTAACTCTATTTTTAATTTTAAGTCCTCACCAGATAATAACAAGACTAATATTAATACACTGTTATCAAACATACCAAGGGTAAAAAAGCTGATAATGAAGAGTTCATGGAATTTGTTAGCTTCAATGCACGCTTCTGAGAAACTGATGCTAATTTCAAATCCACCTGTAAACAACAACAAAATACAAATTCTATAAATGCAAATTTTTTTATACTAAGGTAAGACTTGAATGTCTTTAACTAGACTCACTTGAGCACCTTCCAAAAGATGAACTCTGCATGCAACAGAATACAAACATTCTTGCAATAAGGTGATTGCAGCTACATATTGCCTTTTCATACTTCTCCATGTTTTCAATAGCTTCATTTACCAACACATATCACACACCAACGATGAGAGAATTGAATCTCTAAAACAACAACAATGGCATAATGCCAATTCAATCATAACTAAATGAGATACACATACACTATAAACTCACTTGAGATTGCAGTATACCATCCAGTTTCATCTCAAGCTTCTCTCTCTCAATTTCTATCGTCGTTAGTACCATTGAATATTGCAGTTTGGCTTGAGTATTCAAAGCACATATGAAATTTCCCTAAACACAAAACAATTCAAAAAACAATTGTTAATCTCATTGGAAATGAAATATAAAACCACTCACAACGATCTTACATGTCATATGATTTCATATCAGTAGCAGATTTTGGTTAGGCCCAAATCTGAAGGAATAATAGCTTATCCTTTTTCGAAAGTATAATCATTACCCAAACTTGAAGGAAAATGGTGTGATTCACAGCACAAGCTCTTGCATTTGTAAACCGCCATTGGATGAAACGATTATCAAACAAACGTAGTTGATGAATAACAACAATATCTTGCTCAACCCTAACCAAGATCCAACGCACACAGTTTTATCACCTCGCGTGCGGAATCTAGCACAACCGATCTCAAGAAGCAACAATCTATTTCTTCCAAGGCTGCTTCACCGATGTGAAAGTGTGAATCGTCTCTATTATTATGCGCGAGAGAGTGCTCCTACAAAAAGAGGAAGAAGAAACGTGAAACCAAACCCTAGCTCGTTCTCCCTACATGTTCAGATTCACTCTTTGCTTTGCTTGCAGCTTTCATTGCTTCCCCACTCTGTAGCAAGACCGTCACTGTTATTTTTAAAAATATTACTAAACTAAACAAGAATAAGAATTTTTGGAGAATGAAGACAAGACCGATCGTGGATGGAGATGAAGAAAGGCCCTGACTTTTCACGAGCGAAGAAGGAGAGAGGAGTAGAGTTGGCCGCACCAGTTCTGTCGCCGGACACCATGCTCACCGGCAGTGATTCCAGGAGGAGATGTGTGATGGCTGGCTTCTCTGTTGGTTAGAGGGTCATAAAAGAAAGAAGATGAAGGGTTAGAGGTTTACAGTGCTGTGTAAAGAGGGAAAATGAAAAAATATTAGCACGGTGTAAAGAGGAAAAATGAAAACATGTTTTCACTTAAAAAGATTTTGAATAAAAAAATAATTTATTTGTGGTTTTAACGAAACCGCGAAAATTTCCAAAAGTTTTAAAATAAAACCGCCGAGTGTTTCGGAGGTTTCAAAATCCCCTAGTAATAAACCCCTCCTATAAATTATTATTTTTGTAGTGATTATAGTTTAATAATAAATTATTATTTAAGGTTTGATGAAACAGTTGATTTAGTATGATCATTAATTAGAATTTAAAAGTTATAATAGAAATCAAGATAAAATCATTTCATCATTTAAACAAAATAACTTTTTTATCAGAATTATTTTGATTAAGATATGAATAGTCCATACATAATTATACTTGTGATGATATTTATTGAATAAATATTAATAGGATTTATTATATATATATATATATATATATATATATATATATGGGTTTGCTAACTTGCATATACTTGTTTTTCAGTTGGTACATTTAGCAATATGTACCGGTTTTAGTAGACAAAAATACCCCATATATTATGGATTATAAGTTTTAAGATCAAGGATATTTGAATAATTTTTATTCTAAAAAAAAACTCAAACCCTTACTTCCGTCATTTCTCTTAACTCTTTCCCTTTCATCTCTCTGAACTCTTTCTCTTTCATCTCTCTTTAACATTTTCTTTGTCATCCCTACTATAACTCCAAGTGAAAAATCAAAAATATTAGTAGTTAAACAATTTTCCTTTCTAAAGAGTTGAATCATTGGCATATTGGCCTTCAGGCAAAGGTTCATTCAATATCTCTTTAATTTCATCATGTTCACGAACCTCTCTAATTTCATCATCTACAGATATTGAATCATCATCTCTAAAAAAAACTCTTCAGCGCCAATTACCAATTCCTTCGGATGTCATTATGTTTGTGAAAAATAGATAAAATTAGATAAGACAAAAATTATAAAATGAAAACTCATTATAAAATCTTTTTTTGTAAGAAATTGTTTAACAGTGAATGTTTTTGATTTTTTTTTCAGGCCAATTACCAATTCCTTTGATCTCATTATACTTGTGAAAATTAGATAAAATTAGGTAAGACAAAAATTATAAAATGAAAACTCATTATAAAATCATTTTTTGTAAGAAATTGTTTAACAATGAGTATTTCTGATTTTTTTCAGAATTACTAATTCATTCATGTGTCATTATGCTTGTGAAAATTAGATAAGACAAAAATTATAAAATGAAAATTCATTATAAAATCATTTTTTTAAGAAATTATTTAACAGCGAGTGTTTCTAATTTTTTTCAATTGGGGCTACATAGAGATGACATAGAGAAAATTTTGGAGTGAGAAAGATGAAAGAGAGGATTGAGAGGAATGAGGAAGGTGAGTAAGGATTTGGGTTTTTTTTTAGAATGAAAATTATTCAAATACCCTTAGAATCCATAATATATGAAAGTATTTTTGTCTACTAAAACTCGGTACACATCTAAAATGTACAAACTGAAAGAAAACATACCCAAATTAACAAACCCCATATATATATATATATATATATATATGTGTGTGTGTATAACGGCGAGGATTAAATTATTTCAAGTGGAAAAAAATTAATAATTAAAATTATAACAATTGCGAATAAAACAAATCTTATTAGAGGAATATTATAGTATTTTTAACTTGAAATTATTGTAAGAAATATATTTAAATATGATCATAATAATTGATGTTACTAGTTAATTAAAGTATTATATATACTTAAATATACTTTGAGATAGCTGTGAATTAAGAATATACATTACAAGAAATTAATAATTTATCTATTGATATTTTTTTACAAATATAAATCCGTAAGTGAATTTTATATTACGTATGAAAATTGATAAATTTTATATTATGTATGAAAATTTGTTTATATTTAAAAATATAATTAAATTTGTACAAAAGTTAGACAAACAAAAACATTTCTTTTTTATAATTATTCATAATTTATTCATAGACAAGATAAATGGTTATTTATATATGAATATTATATATTGAAATTTAAGAAAAAAAATATAAATTTAATAAAATAAAATCTTAAATATCTCATATGTAGAAAACATATTTTAAGAAAAGTTTAATAATGAGTTACATGAGAAGTTTAATTTTATGTTGAGATACAATATTTTTTCTTGATTTCAGTTTTTCTCTTCCTTGTGTTTCTTGTGAGCGTTTGAATTTGAAAATTTTCACTATTTCATTGACCTTGTTCTATTTCAATAATTATTAAGTTTTTATTTTGAGTATTATCTAGTGTGCATTCTCAATCATCACATTGTGTCTAGTCCTTATGTTTCATTGTTTCTAATGCTCATTTCCTTGTTGAATAAAGTTTTGTTCGAGTCAAATTCTTATATGGATAAAGAATTACGCAATAAATTCTCTCACTGTGATCTCTTTGTCTTTATAAAATAGATTATTCAAACCTTCATAAGATGAAAAAACCCTATCTCGAAATTGAAAATGTATGAAATCCTAAGTCACTCAAACCCTATGTGTCTTTCTATTTGTTCTTCATTAATGTAAGACATTTTGTTTTTTTAACACTAGTAAACAAAACTTTTTAACACGTCTATTATGCTTCGCTTGAAATTTTCTCAAAACTATATGTTTCGGTTAAAATACAACCAAAGTAGTAGACCACATATGTGATCGAATCCCCAAGGAACCGCTACCATAATGTCTGCAAAATTGACAAGCAAAGACTTTTCAACTGACACAAATCTCTCTATGGGACTTTGGCCTCAGTTCCATAGGCAACCGAGACCAAAGACCCTCTGCAAAACTCACACTCATTGAGGTTTAGCAAACCAAATCTCTATGCAAGGACTTATGACCTCGATTCTGCAGATAACCGAAGTCATAGACCCTACAGAATCCCTCTGACGTTCTGCAACTCTAACGTTTCAGCTGACAACTTTTTCAAAAAGGGTCTATGGACTCGGTTTTGTAGAGACTGAGATCATAGACCTTTTTCAAAAAATTTGTCAACTGAAACGTCAGATTGGTAGAGAAATTTTTTAGATCATTCAGAATCAAGCCCATATATCTCATACATTGACTCATTTTAAATATGTAAATATGTAATTCTTTTGCAGGTTTTTGGCAGCGCTTACTTAGGAGCTGAGGCAATAGAGTTATTATGCCTTAGTTTGGCGAGGAACCGAGACAAAAAGGTTGAACGAAATTTCAAAATTGTCATTTATATTTATTTTTGATTTTTTTTGAGTCAACTTTAGGCCTCAGTTGTTTGTATAACTGAGGCCGTAGACCCCTTACTACTTCAGTTTTAATTTTAACGGAGGAATTATCTCCTGTCAGGGTTAATTTTTTGTGAAAACGTAAATATTGTCATCTTCTTCGTTCTTCTTGTACACTTCTTCCCTACGAAAATGTGAAACTGCCGCAACTCACAATTCAAGTCACTGTTCACATCGTTCTTTGCACTGTCGTCATCATTGTTCACATTGTTCTTCTTCATTTTTCCTCGCGCACATTTTAATCCGATCAAATTGGGCTTTCGTCGTCGTGGTTAGAGCTATGTTCTTCTTTCTTTGTTTTTGCGTTTTTTTATTATTTCAGATGATCAGACTTACTTTTTTTGTATTTGTGTTAGGTATTGTGTTTTTGCTGTGAAATTTGTTTCGTTCTAGAACGCGAGTAGTCGCATCTTTTCTGTTGTTGACTACTTTTTCACGCTTCCAAGTTCCTATTAATTTGGTTATTCAATTTTCTTTTGTTAATTTTTTTGTATGTTAGATATATGTAATTATGTATGATTGAATGAGATAAGATCAAAAATTAAATACGAATTGGATCAAATTGATCATTCAAGATTATTTAAATATTGTAAACAATTTCAGTATATTTACGTATGGATCGAGATTGGATTAATTTGCCATGCATCAGTGCTAAGTACGAGAGAAAGGTAGAAAAATTTATATAATTTGGGCATCGTAATGAGGATAAAAGTGATGATGAAGTGAAGTTTAGATGTCCTTGTGTCAACTATTTTGCTCATTGCACAAGTCACCTCCCAAACATCTTAGATGAGTAATAAATTAGTAAGAACCTCAATGTTTGGGCTTTCTTTATTATAATAATGTATCCTAAAGTTTTTTTTCATAGTTTCCTTGCAAAACATATGATGTTGTCCGAGAAATCAACTTCTAAGACTAAAAAGTTTGCATGGTTGGCTATCAATGTTTGATATTTTGGTCAATACTTTCTTATAATTGTTTTATTTTAATAATCTTTATTAACTATTTATATCTATGATTATAAATTGTAGTATAATAGACAAATTGACTCATATGTGTGCAATTATTACGTAATGTTTTAGATTACACACAATGTTCGTGCCCATATTACAAGTGGATGAGAAACAGTAATATTTGGATAATGTATTTTGTTTTTCTCCATCATTTGGAATTCATATACACTAATTAAAATCAAGTATCTTGTGCAGAGATTCAAGTCTTCTGTTCCAATTCCAGAGATATCCCTTCTTTTCCTACGAAAAGCACTTGCAAAACATATAATAAAATTATACAATAGTGCATAGTTAGTAGGAATTAATAACATATACATTGATATATTTTAGTTGAGTTGATTTATAGATATTAGACTTTTTACATTATGTTTTAAGTATTATGTGTTGTAAATATTATAGTTGAGTTGATTTTGTGTTGTAAATATTATGTTTTTTATATGCAGGTCTATTTTTGTAATAAGGGATGTCGCAGAAACATACCTATTATTAAGAAAAACGCAAACTTTAGGCAGCGATTGTAGTAAAAATCGAGGTAGAAAAGGATTTATGGCCTCGTTTAAGGCCACAACCATTGCCATAAAATGCGCCAAATTTAAAAAAAAAATTTAAGAAGCTATTGCCTTGGTTCTTGCTTGAACCGCTGCCAAAATTACCTCGTTTAAGAACCCCACTTATTACCTCGGTTGAACTAAGGCCAAAATCCCTCCTCGTTTTTTTTTCTGGTTTACTACTTTGGATTTTGAGGAACCAAAACAGAAACCCTCCATTTATTACCTCGATTGAAACCGAGGTAAATAATCCACCTTATTTATTTCGTGAGTATATACTTCAATTCAAAAATCGCTATATATTAAAAAATAACCATGTGATTTTCTTTCGGACACTAGTATAGTGGTAACGAGGGATGTGATGTGATAGTTGGTGGTGGTTTTCCATGTGTAATTATATGTCTATCTTCATGCCTTTTTTTTTTATTTTCTTCATTGATGTTGCAATGGTCTCTTTGTGTCATTCAATATATGGTAACAAATATTTTTTGCATAAGTGTCATTCATTTATGCATAATCGGTAATATAAGTTTGAGTATGAAATAAATTATGTAAAAGATTAATATAGTCACTTTGTGCATTCAAAATGATTCATGTTTTATAAATTTTAAATATTAATATACAGGTTAGAGGTATGAATAAGAGCATAGTAAATTAAAGGAAAAAAAAGCGTCTGACGGTTCAGTACATTATAAACTAATTTCAAAGTAGAAGTACACAACGGATATTATTATCAACAAAAAATAATTTTTTTATTGACAAATGTCAATTGCTAGTGAAAAAAATTAAATCTACAACTTCTTTTCATTTTTTCTTTTAATTCTATCATTATATGAACTTTATATCTTCAACAAATACCTTATTTTGAATGCAATATTTCACCCAATCTTACTCAAATATGATTTTCTATTTAGTACTAGACACTGAGCCACTAAAGGTTAATTCTTTCAAATATTTCAGCACTCATTGAAATGATGAGGAGTTGTAATGTTGTTTTGTGAGTTTACTTTTTGTACCCCGTTTTAGCTTTGAGCCCTTTCGTATCTTTAGGCCCATTTATTTTTCTGTTTCAAATGTGGGCATTTTTTTCCTCCATCTCTAACCATTTCTCATTACACTTTCAAATTTTAACCATTTCTCTTTACACTTTCAATTTATTTTTTTAAATTTCAAAACTATTTTCTGTAATTCAAAAAATTTTATACCTTCATCTTTTTTTTTTCAAAAGACTTTAAAATTTGTTGAAAGATTTTAAAATTTGTTGAAAGATTTTCTTAGACGTTAACGAATTTTGAAATTTGTTGAAAATATTTTTCTTTAACGAATTTTAAAATTCATTGAAGGATTTTTCTTACATCAAAATTCAAATATGTTAAAAGATTTTTCAAAGACTTTAACGAATTTCAAAATTTATTAAAATATTTTTCAAAATCTTAGGATTTCAAAATCGGTTAATTTTTTCTTAAAATTTTAACTAATTTTAAAATTTGTTGAAAAAAAAAATCTTTGGATGAATTTCCAAATCCATGAAAACAAACGTAACCTCAAATCATTTTCGAAAATTGAAAGTGCGTGAAGAGACGTTTGAAATTGTAGGATAAGAAACAACTTTCAAATATATTCAAATGTCATCAAATTTTAATTTCTCGTAATATTTTTAACTTTTTCGTATTTACCAAGTCTGCTTAATTTAATTGTTATATTTTATTGTCTTAAAGAAAAACTAATAAAACAGACACGTGTTTTAAATGGCAAATTAATCAATTTTATTGATGTTTTCTTCGTCACTTTGTTAAGATTCTTTTAGTGTGTGGCTAATGACCTTTTAGAAGCTATGCAAGTTATGACGAAGCATGCTCTTACGTATGTAAGATGCGTAATCCAAGTTTTGCTAGCAATTTTTATCTCTTGATAGTGAGGAGCACATAAACGGGTCCAAAACAATTATAAAACTAATAAAAGGTAAATGGTAAAAATAGTATAACCTCTCATAATTTAAATTATAAAAACAATTATAAAACTAATAAAAGGTAAATTTAAAGAAAAAAATTATAATCATTTACCCAGGTGACGACCTCTGACATGTTCAACATGAAGTCGTGTGCACTCTGCGTAATTTATTTTAAATCTGTCCATTTTGATAATTTTTGTACCAAAAATACACCATTTCAGTGGAAAAAAACCTACATTCTTTCATTCATGCTGTTGATTCTCTGTGTGCAGTCGTATAGTCTAGATGGCAGGATTGTAACAAAAGGGAATTCAATAAATAAACAGACAATGAAAAACAAAAGGATGAACAAAGTTAAATTTAAGATAATGAATGAATAATTTTAGTTCACTAAACTTTTTAAAAGATAATTAAGACGCAAAAATAAAGTAACACAGTACAATTTAGCCTTTAATAAATCAATCAATCTTAAATTGATGTCAAAACTTACTTTAACGTGAGTTTGGTTACGATGTTTCGAGCCTTATAATAAAGCAATATTTTTTTTTTCACACTTCTCAACAAATAAAACACCTATTTTGTTACACTAAAAGGGTTCCCTTTATTTAAAAAAATTAAATAAGGTAGGTCAAACAGAACATCATAGGTTTACTATTTTTATTCCTTTTAAGAAAAGCCACTAATAAGTTTTTTCAAAGAAAAAGATATACGAGCTGGGGATAAGGTTATTGTAGACTTTCAGGTTTAGAAAATTAAACATCGACAATATCAATTAGTGGTGTCTCTTCACACTTTTGAAAAAAGAGAGAGAGAGAGACTTTTTTAAAGAAGAAAAATAAATGGTATGATCAACCAAAACGTGACTTTGAAGGTCTACTTTAACATACATAACTATGATTTGAATTATGAAGAGTAAAAGGGAACATGATTTAATGTGATGATGTTGAAAACAAAATAAATGTGTGATTAATTATGCTTTTAGTTTTCAAATTTTCATCTGAAATTAAAATTCGTTTTAATATCAAATTTTGATATAGATGGACTTCAAATTAAAAAATAATAAATATAGTATTTTTAACTTAACTATTTAACAAATAAAAAAAATTAAAGTCATTAACTTAAAAAAAAAAACTATATTTTTAAATTATCGATATTTAGAAGAGACGAATTTAAAGACTAAACGCCAAACGCGCGTCCGTTGAGAAGCAGGAGAGTTTGGAAAAGTCCAAACGCATGTCCATTCCTAGTATGAACCCACTTTGGCGTCGGATAGCGCCGCACCGCCAAGCCACCGTGTAATCAATGCTCCCATCCCATGATATGACGACGATTGAGTTGCATCGCCATTCATCACATAATACGACGCTTCTCTTTCGTGTACATATAGATTTGTTTTGTCTGTATATTCGTATACGGTATCCGTGCTACAATACAATTTCAATCATTCATCGACTGAACTCACTTTCTTACATACTCTATATAGTTCTCCTCTCCTAACAGCTCTTGCTTCTAAATATCATTTTTTCCTTAAACAATAATGTCGGACGAGGATTCACAGACACAGAAGAAGGTGTTTGACGCGGAAACGGCGTCGTCGCTGGTGAAGGAGTTGAGGAAGAACTTTGGTTCGGGAAAGACGCGGAGTTATGAATGGAGAGTTTCGCAGGTGAAGGCTCTCTTGAAAGCGATGACTGATAACGAAGAGGAAATCGTCGATGCTCTTCGTTCAGACCTAGCCAAGCCTTCACTCGAAACCGTCGTGTACGAGGTACTGTTGTCTTGTTTTCGTGTCTGCCACTGATCTTTATAATATGCAATACTTTTACGTTTTTTATTTTTTATTTTTTATCTTTGATAAAATCTAAAACTTCAAATTTCTAACACATCATCGTTCATTCCAATTGTCTTATTTGATGAATGATTTGTCTGCTTCACGGTTTTTCATGGATGGAGAAGGTGTTATGTGATGTGGCTTCATGGACCACAAACTGCTGTGACTGATAACTGGGGAAACTTTCAGATGACCTTTTACTCTCTTTCAAATATATTTTTTTCCTTTCTAAAAATAAGTGGACTTGCTTACGTTGTGAAGCAAATACTTTTCAGTGATTTTAGAGGCTGGTAAGTAATTACAGATATTATCTGAACTCTTTATAAAATCAACTAAAAAAAAAAAGCTCTCAACAGTCAACGGGATCCTCCAAAATTTTGTAGCTATTTTTATTATCATTTTTTTTAATCATGAAATAAACTTTTGGCACTTTGACAGGTGAGAAGTTCAAACCATTAATTATACGGAGTCTGATGTCGTTAAGGCTCGGCAACTCTTTCCAAGATTCAATGTTCATAGACAGACTTGTCCAAAATCCCTTCGCCCAAGAAGATTTTCGAAAGAAATTCGCAAATATAAGATTTTATCACTTAATATAATTCAAAAGAGGATACTAAAATGAACTATATGAATTATGATATTCCGAATAGATTGTTCTCCAGACACGTCACACAGATCTATATGAGAAATTAAAGCATAAATTTGAACGCAAAATCTTGAGACAATTTGGTCTAAAGTCGAATCTCCGTTAAATCTTTGCTATAAGAACCTATGATCGTTAAGAAGTACAAAATAAAATTTCTTTAAAAGTAGGAACATAATGATAGTTTACCCCCCAATCTTAAGGACAAAGATATTGTTAGTGAGAGACAGATACGTGGATAATCTTCTTTAGACAGTGAAAATAAATAGGTAGACGAAAACAACTTCTAAATGCTCAGCTTAGAACACTTACAATCCTTAGGGATTAATACAAATAATTGCTTTAAATATAATATTTTCCTTCTACTCTTAAGATGTAGTCTGTCTTGCAGATTGGAGTGATTAAAAGCTCGTGTGAAGGGATACTGAAGGAATTGAAGCATTGGATGACGCCAGAAAAGGTACATTTCATCACAACTAATTTCCTCACCTTAAGAAGGCAATTGATCAATAATGGTGATTATAAAATTTATTCATCAGATGGATGTTCGTCCATTTATTTCAGGTCAAAACATCAATCAGAACTTATCCTTCTTCAGCTGAAATAGTACCTGAACCGCTGGGTGTTGTGTTAGTCATCTCTCCATGGAACTATCCAATGTGTATGTCAATATTTTCTTGACCTTGAGTTTCATATATTTTTTAATTAGCTGACATTTTCAGCTCTGTCTTCTTTTAAAATCTTCATTAAGCTAATTTTTTTACCTATCTCTGCTATAATTCCAGTGTTGGCCCTTGATCCAGTCCTCGGAGCTATAGCAGCTGGTAATGCTGTGGTTCTAAAGCCATCAGAAATTGCTCCAGCCACATCATCACTCCTAGAAAAATTGATAGAGAAGTATATGGATCAATCAATTGTAAGAGTTGTCCAGGGGGCAGTCCATGAAACAACTGCCCTATTGCAGCAAAAGTGGGACAAAATTTTCTACACAGGTTTTTCTTCTTTCAGTTGTTCTGGTTGTCTTAATAATTGGTATGCATGAATATATATATATATATATATATATATATATATATATATATATATATATATTTCGGTTATACAGCTGAGTCACTTAGTACCTTCACAATTTCTTTCACAATTTCTCCTTCTTCGCCGTCCGATCTTGTTCCTTGGATCTCTTGTTCTCTAGTCCGGTTGGGATGTACCTGCTAAAGATACTCAAATGCCAAAGTCACTAATTGAACCGTCCGGTTATCTAATATGACAATGACAGTAATAAATGCACAGTAATTGCCTTTATCTACCTTTTATCTTTGATCTATATTTATAGTTTTCGGGCATGGGTTTAGGATTAGCGATATTTTAATCTCAATCAATTCCGGTTTAATACTCTTAAACGTAATTTACCTTAATCTCCTTAACATTAATCATTTGGGATTAGGAGGCCGGCCGTCCCGGACAGCAACTTTGTCTTCTGTTAGCCGTCCGATCATGTGAAGTTTGTGGGCTGTGACGACCATCCGGACATATCATACAAAATATATATATATATATATAAAAGCAACTTTGAAATGCATAATTTGCACATAAAATAGCAAGAGCATTAAATGAATTGTCTCGTTAATGTTATATATATACGTATTTTTTCGCATAAGTAGTTCCTGTATTGTTAGGTAATGGAAAAGTTGGAAGAATAGTGATGACTGCTGCTGCAAAACACCTTACACCAGTTTTGCTGGAGCTTGGAGGAAAATCTCCCGTTGTCGTTGATTCAAATATCAACTTGAAGGTATTACTATTTCCTAAGCCTTTTGTTTCTCAATTACTTGCTACTACCTTAGCCTCTTTCAAACTCATTCTTGGCTCAATTGCTAAAAGGTAGCAGCAAGACGAATAATTTCTGGCAAGTGGGGATTGAACAATGGACAATCTTGCATTTCTCCCGATTATGTTATAACAACAAAAGACTATGCCCCTAAGTTGGTATGATATTTTTCCCATGTGTAACTGCCAATTGGATTTCTTAACCCATGTTTCTGTTTATTTATTGTTTGATGCCTCCTATTTCTAGGTGGATGCCCTAAAGACTGAATTGCAGGAGTTTTACGGTAAGAATCCGTTGGAATCAGAAGATTTGTCACGAATTGTGAGTTACAACCACTTTGCTCGTTTGTCAAAGCTCTTGAGTGATGATAAGGTTTCTGGGAAGATTGTTTATGGAGGTGAAAAAGATGAAAATAAACTGTAAGTTCGCTTGATCTGTTTTTAATTAAATTTAACTTCCTAACCATGGGAATTTTTTATTAAAGAAATGCAATAGTTTTTGACATGGGTTTTCTTATGGTCCCAAAATTGCAGAAGGATTGCTCCCACTATTCTATTGGATGTTCCGCGAGATTCTCTGATAATGGGTGAGGAGATATTCGGTCCATTGCTTCCCATCATCACGGTATGAATAACGTAACATAGACAACCCTTTGTATGATATTTTGAACTTCAAATTTCATCTGTGTTCTTTGATTGCTTTTAACAATACTCACAGTTTTATAAAATGTTTTCAACTGCAAGAGTAATTGACATGTGCCTCTTCAGCTGCAAGAGTCACAAGACATGTCAAGGAAACACTCACTTAGAAAACTAATAATAAGATATGTCGGAGAAAACTTCGATTATTATGTAGATACCAGCCTTTTTGTGGACATCAACAAATGTTACAAGCTAAAGCCGGCCACATGCAAATAGTTGATATTTAAAAAAATTCTCAAGCAAGGAAATATTAACTTTCCAAACTATTTTTGCTGCGTATAACAGGTCAATGAACTTGAAGAAAGTCTAGATGTAATCAACTCAGGAGACAAGGCCCTTGCTGCATATATATTTACAACTGACAAGAAGTTCAAGGAGCAGTTCGTAAAGAATGTTTCCGCTGGGGGTTTGCTTGTCAATGACACTTCCGTACATGTAATATTCGTTCTAACAAAAACATCCATGATTTTGATTGTGCCTTACGATTCTAATCGCTGAACAACATTGAAGGTCTTAATCTGCTTCAAGTTTTGGATTGTTGACAGCATGTTGCTGTGAAATCATATTTTTTCCTAGCATATTTGATATAGTCTTGATATTCGATATTCCTTATTTTCTGTTTTGTATTATCAATTTAAAAACTATACACTTTTTATGTTTTCATGGTGTAGGTTGTGGTTGATACTTTGCCATTTGGGGGAGTTGGAGAGAGTGGAATGGGAGCATACCATGGCAAGTTCTCCTTTGATGCTTTTACACACAAAAAGGCTGTTCTTTATCGCAGTTTTGCGGGTGATTCGTCGTCAAGGTACCCACCGTACACGGATACAAAGCAAAGATTGATGAAGGCTCTCATCGCTGGTAGCTTCCTTGGCATACTTCGTGCTCTTTTTGGATGGTCCTAAGCTTATTTTGCCTCCAAAACCAGTTTTTGTTGATGTCTTCTCCGTTATTGTGTTAGGTGTCTTGTAGTTGTATATTGTGGTAATGCCTTATAGAGGCTTTACAGGTTGTGGTAGTGTGAATATATATATATATAATATATGTGTGTGTGTGTACTATGAACAATTATGCTCACGAAAGCAAATAAGGCAAGCTTAGGTAACACAATCCAGATTGTGATACCGGTTGGGTCTCTTATGTTAGTGTTTGTGCTGTGAGTCTGTGGTTATTTTGGTCTGTGTTTCCTATAAGAACAAAATATCACTTCCCATGATATATATATAGATATATAGACACACACACTTAATATTGCTGATACAAGTGTTTAATAGAATATGAATATGTATTAAAGGTCTCTTGAGAAATGTTCGTGTGGTTCTTTATATTTCTAATTATGAGAGCATTGTTATAGAATTTTACAATGTAAATGTGTTACAAGATGTATCCCGAGTTAAAAGAATAAAAGAAGAAAATAATATAATGAGAGATCAATTTAATCTCTAAATTATTTTCTTCCTATTTTATGCTAAAAAATATTCCATATTTGAAATACCACCAACAAAGTGGTATCAGAAGGCCATGTTCTTGAAAAATAAATTATTTGAATTAGAAAATGATAATTTATTGTAAACGTTCGAGTTCCTCTATTTAAAGGAGAAAAATATATTTTTTTGGCAATATAAATTGAAACATTATTTACTTCTTTAAATGTCTCAAATTTTATACAAACAGAATATGATGATCAAACTACCACAGTTGCACAACACACACAACAAACAATGAAAAGAAAGAAAATCATAGATGTTGGAGTTCTTGGGATGATTCTAAAAAGATTCTCACTAGCCATATTTTCAAAGTCCTTCAAGTTCAAGTTCTTCATCTTCAAACTCAACTCCTAAAAGTTGAAGTACTTGAAAAGACCAACACATTAAAGACTAAAATGTTCAATAATGAGTTGTGAAGTATTTTCTGAAGATTGAATGTGTACTGAAAGATGATTGAAGAATATTTAGTGATATTCATATAACTCTTTATATTTCTAGCTCTTAGAGTACTCTTATAGATTTCTTTAACACCATGTTACATGGCAAATAAGTACTGGATTTTCAATCCTAATTTTTGCTTTGTTTTTCCTTTGGGACTTATAATAGTGCCCTAAAAGGCTTACAAACTTAACCCACTCGTTAAATGAGAAAAAAAGGACTGAATTATGAAAGAAAAAAAGGTGATCGCAGATTACTCTCGAGCATCTAAAAACTAAAAATGCTATAACAATCAAGAATCCTGTAAAATACGAACGACCTCTGATCTTTGATTACTTGTGAGATGTGTCGGAAACACAACTCGAAACGTAACAATCAAGTTTCCTCTGTTTCCTGGTTCTTTGGAGATAGGCATGCCTTGTTCGGGGACGATCTTCTGATAGCCAGGGTGTACGATGTCGTCAAGTTTAAGATTCATGTGGTCTCCACCCAACAGTGGAATCAATATGGTACACCCAGAAAGTGCCTTTACTAAGGGAATCTCAACTCTCAATACCAAATCATCCCCGTCTCTTCTAAATAACTCGTGTCTTTTCTCGGAGATAATAAATACTATATCTTCTCTGTATGCTCCTGGTCTCTCATTCCCTTTTCCTTCAAATTTAATCTCTGTTCCTTTCCTCCATCCAGGTTGCACATTTATCGTTAGCAATTCTTCCTCTCGAACTATTCCCCTGTATATACACCAAATACACAGTCCATCAAATCCTCAACTTGCACAGTTAATTATTACCATACATATATAAAACTGGTTCAAGAACAACAGGTAAATTTCGTGCTTTAGGCCTTAAAAAAGGCTTCCAATTTTTTTTTTAATACTAATTACTTTAAGTTTGATCTTTTAAAGAAATTGAAAGAAGAAAGAACGTTGGCATGGTGGATACACGAACCCTGTATCTGTGAGGACATCCCTTGTGATCATCATATTTTTTTTGCATCCGTAGCACAACTCTTCCAGAGTGCATTCCAGTTTTTTCTCGATTGGTGGGGGTTTCAGCATCCCAGATGAATTGGAATACATGATTGGGTTGCTGCTCCTGCCGCTGCTGGCATTCGTTGAGTTCAGATGAGGAGGCATTGATCTTAAATTCCCGCTTCTGTTCAATGAAGAAGCTGCAGACATAAAATCATAGTTCTTGCTCGATGTCTGGTCGGGTTTTCTGCTTGCATTTCGAGACGAAGAATATATGCAAGGAAAGCACGAACTATCTGAACTTCTATGCCTATATAAACAACATCCTCTTGGACTACTCATTGGATGATCACCGACGTTCCTCCTCAAATTGAATACGAAGCAGCCAATTCCATTCGTGACTTTGCCATCTTCAACAGGTTTCTGGTGAAAGAAACGCCAGGCGAAAACTTTATTAATTATTAGATTCTCTTTACGTGCATGTGTTCATGCATGCAAGAATATGCATTCAAAGAATTCCTATATATGGAAAAGCCATGCATTAAAAAATGATTGTAACCACGTTTTTGTTAACCGATTAACCGTGATTTTCTGTACTAGATAATCATAAACATAACGGCCCAGTTAGAAAGTTAGAAAGTTTTGCATGAAGAAAAAGAGAGGGTTTCTAGATTCTGTATAATACCTGTTTTGTTCGGTTGTGGCCTCGTGGTTTCTTCTTATCATGAAACCATCTTTTGATGATTGATCTGTATGATTTGCAGAGGTCACGAATAGAGTTTGTGGCAGACACCCAGGTACCCACCATTAGAGAAAAAACTGAGAGCCTAAGATGGGATGCAACAAACAGTCACAATCTCAACACGATGAAATTTTGTCTTTCAACTTACGCTTTTATTAGCACCATCTCCTCAATGGAAACCCACTGATTTGTTAAAATAATATGTATTTATATTTTAATTACATTTTCTTTTTATTTTGACGTAAAATACAATTAATATTCTTAAAAATAAATTATAATATGAGTTTTTTTAGAGTTTCAAAATTTTATTTCTTTTTTATATAGTTATTTTGAACTTCATTATTTAAGTGCACTTCAACTTGGTATTTCCAGAATTATTGAATCTTAAGATCTACCTAAACTTGTTAAGAAAAATTAAAACATTATCCTTTATTTATTTAATTAGCCTAAACTTAACTTATTGTATACTACTTTCAGAACCCTAGCACTTAAAAAATATCTTAAAGATGAACCTAAACATCACAAACATAAACAAAAATATTAGGTATTAAATCACAAAATTTATTTTAATTTTCCGCAGAAGTAAGTCTAATTAAAAAATATATTAAATAATACATATCAATTTAAAATTTTAAAATAATGAATTTATAAATAATAAATTTATGAATTTTTTAATTGTATGTTGTTTTTTAATGTATGACTTAAATTTTATTAATTATTTATTTTTCTTTAATAATATATATATATATATATATATATATATATATATATATATATATATTAATTATTAAAAAAATTAGTGTAAATTTTATTAGAATTAATCTAATATTCTTACATCTTGATTTCATGATTCTTTTGTTGTATTTATTAGAACTTTATCATAATGTATCACGTACTTCGTTCTAAGTTTTCTTTTCTAAAATATTAGTAAAATTAATAAATAGATTATAGTCAATAATTATATTATACTATATATTATATATTTTATTTAATATGATATAATAGTATTAATTTAAATATAATAAAATTATAATATATTAAACTATTTAATAAAATATATAATTTTATATATGTACAAATGATATTATTTCTAATAATTAATTAAAATCGTATAATAGGTTATACTCACCTTAATGTTGAACCTAACTCATTTAAAAAGGATTTGGAGGTTAGAGTTTTTTTTTGGCCTCATCTGGAAAGATCTATTAAAAGATGATTTTTTTTTAATAATAGATTAGAACTAATCCATAAACCATAGATTAAGTTGATAACTTTATATCTAATGATGAAAATTTATAGTGTATTTTTACGGAAGAAGACAAGTAATTAACATAGTATTGTTATTGCAATTAGATATGCAATAAAATTTTCATTTTAAATATTTAATGTATTTAAATATTTATAATTTACACTTTTGATTAGATATACTTATGATTTATATAACTTTATGTCAGTTAATTTACTTGCTCAATGATAAAAATGATAAAAATGCTTAAATTTTCTTATAATAATATTAATAGTATATTTAACATATTTTTTATTATTGAGTATGTCGACCTTGTTTTTTGTTTAGGTTTAATCTCATCAGAAGTTTCTATTTTTTTTTGAAATCTTAAATAGGTTCTTTTTTTTTTTGGCGTATCTGATAAGTGTGAAAAAGAGTTGTTTTTATACTTATAAATGAACTCAATCTTGTAATTATTCATGTTGTTCCTCATTGAAAAGTTGTAATAGGTAGTAGATTGTTATGTAAAATATTGTACAGGGAATGGTGTATTATTTAGATTCTGTCAGCCAATTTTCGCAAAGCGAAAGCCAAAATTCGCACTGCCAGGAAATGGAAATTCGCATAGCGCACCATTACTTGTGCGCTGTGCGAATAACATCAGTTGAGAGGCAGCGGTTACACAAAATTCGCATAGCGCACCAATACATGTGCGCTAAGCGAATTAATGAATTTAAGTGGCTTTAAAAGACGTGACAGAGCGACAGAAACAGGCCCTTCGAACAGAAGTTCCAGACAAAAGAAAGAAACGAAAACATCTTAAGGAACTTCCAGAGACTGCTCCAAGGCATCAAGACACCATTGTTGCAAGGGATTGCTTCAAATGTGTACGTTTTAGATGATTAGGAGTAGTTAAATTTCTCTTTCGTTGGGATTGGATGTAATGAACTCACTGTAATTTTCCTGTTCAATATATCGTTGTTCGTTCATATGCTCTTTCTTGAATTTATTATCATTGTATGAAAATATAATGTTATTTGAATGTCTTTGATTACTGGAAAGTAACTTTGAACATGAACGTAGATAGAGCAATTAAGTGATTGGGATCTAGGGATAGACTCAATAACTTGATCATTCTTAACATCGGACTTAATGCAAATTGTATGTTAAATTGACTAAGGGATTAGCATTTTAATATATTAATTTAGAACTAGTTGCTAAGGGATTAGGACTAGTATGCCTTGATGTGAATGTTTGAATGAAGTAATGAAATATTGAACAGAGTTTTATATTCATATGATTCATGAAACCCAATTCCAACGAAGTTTCTTTAAATATAAATTCTTTGCACACCAACTGTTTGATAAAAATACCAAAAAGAGTTTCATGTGTTTTTTGTACACTTTGATGTCTAATTGAATTATAAAAGAAAGAATTGTCATGTGTTGCACAAGTCCCTTGGGAGAACGATACTTTGAACTTACTCTATATTACTTGGAACGATTTGGTATACTTGCCAAAAAGTTATCAAGTTTTTGGCGCCGTTGCCGGGGACTTGTGTTCCAACACAAGACAATTTGGGCATTTATGACTCTTTTAGACTTTGTTGTGTTGTGTATGCAGTTGGCTTTAATTTTTTAAGACTTTCCATTGATTTAGTTTGAACTTAATGCTTGTCTCGGGGTACGCTTTAGAGCTTGATGTTGTTATTGAAAGTTCTTAGGAATAAGATTTCAGTAGCGGAACTAACTAAATCAAACCAAATGTGCAAATCACCAGGGATGGGGTTGTGTGTTTGGATTCACTGTTTTGGAACTTAAGGCAAGTTTGATGGACTTCTTACACCAAGGGATTGGTGAGGGTTTGTCATACTTAGGTAGGCACAACAAGAGGGATCTGAGTGTTCTAACTTCAGAAAACAGGGAAAGTGGAATTCTTTGCCAATTGTATGTCTCTTTTTGTTTGAATTTCTTTATGCAGTTTGCCTACAGATGTTTCTAGTTGTTGGAAGATCCTAGGGATGGGATTCCAACAGCTGAAAGGGGAGTACTAAGTGATCTTGCAACAAGAGGGATCTGAGTGAGGTTATTTAGGAAATCCATTTCAATCATTTTGCATATTGGAATTGTTGTTTGGTTGGTGTGCTCATGTTCTGTAATTTTTTTTCTTCTTTTCCTTATTTCTTTGTTTGTGTTTTTATTTTATTTTTCTATTTCACTTCTCTCTATGTTACTTTTGCAAGTGCAGGTGCAGATGGAGTTATTTTCAATGTTTAATTATGTTATTTATGTTTTGTAATATGTTTTGAACTATGTGTTAGTTGTAAAGACATGTGACTTTGTGATTTAATGATTATGCATTGTCTTGATTAAGTCGATGTGATTCTTGAAAATGATAACACATATGACTGTGGTTGCAATGTGCTTCATGTATTTTTATTTGTGTGTGAGTATGTATGACCAGATCTGTGAGTGTTGAGAGCATATATTGATTGAGAGATATTGAGTTGTCTAGATATGGAATTGGTTTTTGCATGATTTTGATTCTACGTAGATACGCACACTTTTTGGTTAAGGATGAAAAAGGCCCTGTTTATTATTGATTATATAGCTACTTGGCCAGATAGCCAACCTTTAGACACTGTGATACATTTGTGAACTTTTTGAGCCTTGAAATTTTTTTTCCTTCCACCTTGAGCCTATTAGATGATATCCTACCTTACACCCTAGAAGAGAACATGTATTATGTTTTAAAAGAGGTTAAGGTGGAATTCAAGTTTGTGGAAAGAAAAGATCAATAAAAAAAATATGATACAAAAAAAAAAAAGCTCAAAATGAAAGAAAAGATTGAGCTGTGAAAGAAAATGGTATGTGATGAATGATATATTTTGGGATTTCAGTACTGGATTGGAAATTGAAGTTGTTCTCTTCTTAATAAGTGTCTTTGAATCCAAGAAAAACCATGATTCTTTTTCTAGCCAAGCCAAGCCTTAACCTGAAAAGACCTTTGGACTTAACCAATAGTGTGTGAAGTGTGTGAATCAAATGAAATGCAAAAGCTGAGGAAGTTCTATGTCAATTCTACTGTCATGTGAGGACAAACACTTGAGTGTGAGTAATGATAAATGCTGATCTGGTTGTTCATATTCTATGCACAGATGATTTTATGAGTGATGCACCATGTCATACTTGTTTGAAATCTTTGGGAATGCATATGATTATTCTGATGTGCAGAGTCATTTTATCAAAATGTCAAATGTCTGTTGTGATGTTCATTTTCTTATGTGATTTCATGAGGGCATGAAATAGTTCAAGTTTGGGGGAGTTGATAAGTGTGAAAAAGAGTTGTTTTTATACTTATAAATGAACTCAATCTTGTAATTATTCATGTTGTTCCTCATTGAAAAGTTGTAATAGGTAGTAGATTGTTATGTAAAATATTGTACAGGGAATGGTGTATTATTTAGATTCTGTCAGCCAATTTTCGCAAAGCGAAAGCCAAAATTCGCACTGCCAGGAAATGGAAATTCGCATAGCGCACCATTACTTGTGCGCTGTGCGAATAACATCAGTTGAGAGGCAGCGGTTACACAAAATTCGCATAGCGCACCAATACATGTGCGCTAAGCGAATTAATGAATTTAAGTGGCTTTAAAAGACGTGACAGAGCGACAGAAACAGGCCCTTCGAACAGAAGTTCCAGACAAAAGAAAGAAACGAAAACATCTTAAGGAACTTCCAGAGACTGCTCCAAGGCATCAAGACACCATTGTTGCAAGGGATTGCTTCAAATGTGTACGTTTTAGATGATTAGGAGTAGTTAAATTTCTCTTTCGTTGGGATTGGATGTAATGAACTCACTGTAATTTTCCTGTTCAATATATCGTTGTTCGTTCATATGCTCTTTCTTGAATTTATTATCATTGTATGAAAATATAATGTTATTTGAATGTCTTTGATTACTGGAAAGTAACTTTGAACATGAACGTAGATAGAGCAATTAAGTGATTGGGATCTAGGGATAGACTCAATAACTTGATCATTCTTAACATCGGACTTAATGCAAATTGTATGTTAAATTGACTAAGGGATTAGCATTTTAATATATTAATTTAGAACTAGTTGCTAAGGGATTAGGACTAGTATGCCTTGATGTGAATGTTTGAATGAAGTAATGAAATATTGAACAGAGTTTTATATTCATATGATTCATGAAACCCAATTCCAACGAAGTTTCTTTAAATATAAATTCTTTGCACACCAACTGTTTGATAAAAATACCAAAAAGAGTTTCATGTGTTTTTTGTACACTTTGATGTCTAATTGAATTATAAAAGAAAGAATTGTCATGTGTTGCACAAGTCCCTTGGGAGAACGATACTTTGAACTTACTCTATATTACTTGGAACGATTTGGTATACTTGCCAAAAAGTTATCAAGTATCAATTGGGTCAGATTCAATTAGGGATCTGTCATCAAATTCACGGCCTTTTAATATTTGGTGACGTAACATTCTCAGTTGAATGAATAATGACATGTGTCATTAGAATTGAATTATTTAAAAAAAAAATTATGGAAAGAGGTGATATCAGATTGTAAGAAGGGCAAAACTGGAAAGATTAAAAATTTTAAGGGTTGTCTGTCTTTATCCATCATGGGGTAGATGATAAGTTGAAAATCCATGGTAGTCAATGGTAATCAATGAAATCACTGAAACCACGATAACCTTTACCAATAGTAGAATTAGGTGAAGTTGCAACATGTAAAAATCTATCAGCAACCATAAATTATGGATGTTTCAAAAGATGTACATGAACCATTTTCCTGTTGCCCAGAAACTCCTCCAGTACATAACCTTCGATATTTATATCTGAAATGAGTCATGAAATTTTCTCCAGAAAATCACAATCACCGTCTTCATCAAAACCTTCTTACACGGTGTTCATATCTATATAAAATATGTCATCGTCGTCATCACAATAAAGTGTGAGTTGTCGCCATTTTAGGTGCCTGAAAGATGGAATCATGGAACAGATTCAAACCACCAGAAAAGCTATGGGAGAGAAAGACCCCGTTGCACCAGGAACAACAAGGGGCGAAACACCGAGGCTTAAAATCATTGACCAATCACTGAGACAACAAAGGGCCTTTCAACAAATTAGCATGATGGAAACCCATCCCTGGAGACCTCAACGTGGCCTTCCCGAACGATCTGTTTCAGTTCTTCGGGCTTGGCTTTCGGGCTTTCTGAAAATTCCATTAGGGTTTTTTACCGGCGCGTATTGTCTCTGCGTCCTCCTCACCACCGTTCAATTTCTCGTTTTGTTGCGGAATTATTAAAGTGAACAAAAATCAAACCTGGGGAGTGAAGGTTCAGGGTTCGGTTTTGGCGCTCCCTCATGGCGGATAACGTGGAAATCGATTCGCCCTTCGATTGCCAACCCTTCAAGCATAAACGCATAATTCCTAAAACCCAGAGAAGAAAATTGAAAACCCAGAAGAAAAAAAACGCATTTCGATGAGAGGTTTGAAGATTACGGTTCTGGAACGATGAACAATCTGTAATTTCTTCTCCCTTTGCTTTATAGATAGAAGAAGAATCCCACTATCTAAGAACCCTAATCATAAGAATCTCCAATTTTTTTTTCGTTTCAATTGCATATCAATTAAAAAGGCAGCCTTTAAAATTTTTAATTTTTCCAGCTTTGCCCTTCCTACAATCTGATATCACCTCTCTTCAAAATTTTTTTTTTAAAATAATTCAATTTTAATGCCACATGTCATTATTCATTCAACTTAGAATGCTACGTGACCAAATATTAAACGGCCGTTTAGTGAATTTGACAGCAGATCTCTAATTGAATCAAATTTACAATAATAAAGACCCAATTGATACGCCAAAAAAAAAAAAGAGACTTATTTAAAATTTCAGAAAAAAATAGGGAATTCTGATGAGATTAAACCTTTTGTTTAATATACTTTTCATAACCTTTACCTAGTCACAAAAACTTGTTAAAAAATATTTAAGGAAATATGTTGCTTATCCGAAGATTGGTTTTTTTATTTTCCTATAATTACTCACAAATTTTTATAGGGCTCAATAGTTATTTCATTTCAAACTATAGACAATTTTTTTGTAAAAACTTTAAAAGTAATAGAAATGCTTAGAAGAGAGATTCCCTTGTGAACGTTTTCTCTCCGTTAGTCTCTCGTTGCAGATGAGCCCGCGCAGACGTGGTTTAGTGCGTACAAGCTCTCTCTCTGCTTTAATTTCGTCTTCATCTTCTAGTCAAAATCACAGTTCTGATTTTTAGTTCTTTGAACATGGATGTGAAAAGCAGGGGAATTTCACTCCTTTTGCTTCTTTCCATTTTCTCAACCTCCTTCTCAGACACCGATCAGGTTCTCAACTCCAAGAAGCCGACACTCTCAACCACTGTTCATTCCCTTGCTTCCTCTTTCGTTTTTCAGATTAAAGGAAATGTTTATCCAATTGGGTATGTTCTGTTATCCTACTCTATAGTAATTACATTTTGCATCCTCTGACTTGTTCAACAAACTTCTTCAAAAAGTCATATACTAACTCTCATTCTTTCTTATTCTTCAATCCTTTCAATGTTTTGTTTTCTGGGTTTGGATTTCTTTGGATAGTTTTCAACTTGTAGTTGTTTCAATTAATCCTTCTAATTTCTTAGGAAGTTTGAGAACCATCCGTGTTTATATCGAATTAATCCGATTTTCATCTACTGATCCTACACAGAGGAGTAGTTTGACAGACCCCTTTGTGTAATTTTTTTTAGCAATGGCAACAAGTAAAGAAAAGATGATTCTTGGTTTTGTAAGATTGAATGAATGAATTCTTTGTATGCAGGTATTACTCGGTGAGCCTTGCCATTGGTAATCCCGCTAAGTTTTATGATCTTGACATCGATACAGGAAGTGATCTCACTTGGCTTCAGTGTGATGCACCATGTACAGGGTGCACTATAGTAAGTTTCAGTTGAGTTGAGAACGGTCTCAAGTACTTTTATATTAATTACTAACCAGACATGTCGTAATGAAGGATGATATTCATTTCCTTAATTGTTGATTTTTCAGCCTCAGAACCGACTTTATAAACCTCGCGGCAACGTTGTGATATGTGTGGATCCCTTGTGTGCTGGAGTCCAGTCAGCACCTCCCTGTGCTGTAGCAAATGAGCAATGTGACTATGAGGTTCATTATGCAGACGATGGATCATCTCTGGGTGTGTTAGTCCGAGATTATATTCCAGTTAAATTCACTAATGGATCTTTACAACTCCCTATTCTGGGCTTCGGGTGAGTGTTTTCTTTCAATCTATTTCACATTTGCTGGCTAACGAATTTCAAATTGTTCATTCATAATGCTGAAATACTTTAAGGCTTGACTATTTTTTTATTCAATAGTACAATATTTGTCTTCAGTCTCTTAGAAACCATTATTTTTTTGTGTTTTATGCTAGGTGTGGATATCATCAAACAAATCCCGGTCCTCATCCCCCACCTTCCATAGCAGGTGTTCTTGGCCTTGGAAATGGCAAAATAAGCATTGTATCCCAGCTTCATTCCCTTGGCCTAATTCGTAATGTTGTAGGCCACTACTTAAGTGGGAGAGGAGGAGGTTTTCTATTCTTTGGAGATCAATTCATTCCCCAATCTGGAGTTGATTGGACACCCATGTTGCAAAGTTCGTCCGTGTAAGTGTTAGACTAGATTTATCTGTGTGCTACTAGTCATGAGAGCTTACACACAGTCTTTTGTTTCAGGCAACAAAACTATAAAACAGGTCCAGCAGACCTGCTTTTCGATGGAAAACCTACTTCTGTGAAAGATCTAGAGCTTATCTTCGATAGTGGGAGCTCCTACACATACTTCAATTCCATAGCTCATAAAGTTCTTGTTGATCTGGTGAGATATGGAACCAAAAAAGCCCTATTGTATATTATGCGAAATTAATAATCACCACCTGCATTCAATTAGTAATCCTTGATCTGTGATTCAGATAACTAATGATATAAAAGGGAAGCCGTTGATTAGAGAAACTGCAGATTCATCTCTCCCAATTTGTTGGAAGGGTCCAAAGGCTTTCAAATCTTTAGATGATGTCACTGGAAATTTTAAGCCACTGGTACTCAGCTTCACAAAACCAAAGAATTCGCTGCTGCAAGTACCACCAGAAGCTTATCTAATTGTCACTGTGAGCACCTTTTAAGACTATTATGACTTACATTTCTTTTCTCCTTATGAAAGGAACAAAAGAAATCATGTGTATAACATGCTACTCTTTTCTAGGAACATGGCAATGTCTGCTTGGGGATTCTAGACGCCACTGAAATAGGACTGGGAAATATCAACATAATTGGAGGTTAGCATATGAAATACCATAAAAATATGAAGTATAAGAAAAATCTTATTTTTCTTTCTCTTTTTAGTTTGATTGTAATACATTCTTAACAGATATATCTTTACAAGATAAGATTGTGATTTATGATAACGAGAAACAGCAGATTGGATGGGCCTCTCCCAATGGCAAGTGTGATGGACCTTCCAAATTATAAATCAGTGTATTGTGATTTTTTCTTTGGCTGAGATTGTCAACAGGACTTTCTCATTACAAATATCAGCAAACAGGTGCACTGCAACTTATGATGTCATAGACTGTGAATGTGTTGTTAGGCAATGAATGTTAGAATGCAAAATTGCTGGGATGGCATATACAATCCCATATATATGGAACAACATAATCTATAAATATTTTCATTTTTAACATGTTACTATTGTTTTTACAGGACCGAACTGTACTCGTGCATCACGTGTGCCTACCTCGCTCCTTCTAATATCTCTTCTTCTCTACAATTGCTATGTTCTCGGTTGGTCAGTCTGAATATTATGTTTGTCTGGCTTGATCTCACAAGTTCTCGACCAGGAAGCTTGCAAAATCATTCGGCACTCAAAATGAGCAATACCTAACATCTATTTATAGTAACTATGTAGGCTTTTGTCTTTCATTATGTGTATTCTCATTTAAGATTATTGTTAACTAGTTGGCAAGTATATCAATTCATTACAAATACTAAATGAAAGTACGCTTGTTTGTCTAATAATGCTCATTTACCAATCTCAACTTTGATAAGATTTATGGTTGCTTCATAATGATCAAAATATATGATAAACAATGTAAATTTTGTTATTTGATTCGATTAAAGCATAATCAGAAATGGATTGCATATGAATTAAATAATACAAAAACTCTATACAATATATCTTAATTTTCTTCAATCATTCATATCTAAAGCATATTAGGACAATTCAATTACCTCCTTTAAATATATTTACTTTTGTTGATAAAAAAAAGTCTAATTAAATATTACTATTAAGAAAATTAGGATCAATTTAATTAAATACATATTTTTATCTTGAAAGAAAATAAACAATATTTTTAAATGAATTCATCCCAAAGCATTTAGTTAAGAAAATTAATCCTCGTTACTCTAGAAACGGTTTTTTTACAATTGTTAAAATTTTAACTATAACTTTTGAACTGTTATTGAAATTGTATTGTTAAATTGTCGTTAAACTTCCAAACACGACGACGTATATGAAAAATAAATAAAAAATTAGATAAAACTTATAAGGATGGTTGCTCTAAACAACCATGTTTTAAGTCCATCTAAATTTAAAAATTAAAAAAAAAAAGTAATGAAATGAGATATGACCACGGTTTAAATAATGTTACAAAGTGGCAAAACAGTTTTGGTAACAACCTTTTTTATGAATGTTATTTTATATATATTATTTATAATTTTGTTTTACCATTGGTAGAAATTTTTACACAAATAGTTATTTCAAACAGTTCAAATGGTATAACAGTTTAAAGGTATTTGTGTAATCTTCCAAAATAAAAAGGGTTAAATATGTTTTTAGTCCCTGAATTATTGGTCTGGTTTTCGTCCTTCTTTCAAATAAAGGTACAATTTGGTCCTCATTCTTTTCGAAACGTTCGTTTTAGTCCTTGAAAACTAAACACTGTTTAAAAATTTGGTCCTCATTTAGCAACAAATGAGGACTAAAACCAAAATTCCGAAGACTAAAACGAACGTTTCGAAAAGAATGAGGACCAAATTATACCTTACTTTGAAAGAGGGACGAAAACCACAAACGACCAATAGTTTAGGACTAAAAACATATTTAACCCTAATAAAAATATATGTAAAAATAATAAACTAACTTTCAACTACTCTAAATTTTATATCTAAAAAGAAAATTTATATTTTTTAATCATAAGCTAATGCTTTTGAATTTAATGATTATTCATTATTAAAAATTTTAAAGAAAAAATAAAAATAAAATTAATACATATAAAAATAAATTATTATGTATATTTAATATTGGAATATATCATATTATCTCATACAATCATATTGTTTTTACAAATTTGTCATTCCTTTCCAAGACGGTTATTTGATAATCGTCATTATTTAAAGTGAAGGAAAATGATAAACATGTGTTTTTTAATCTTCGTACACCTATTCAATACCTAATCAAATATTAATTTTTTAATTTTTCTACTTGATTCATAATGTATTTTACATTTTGAAATTAAATATTCTTTTACTAATGTAGAATAGTTGTGAAGTAAAAAAAAATATGTTGTTCGTATATTATCATTCAAGAATCAATTAGCAGACTTCGGTTTGCAGTACTTTCTTTTCTTTATTGATTTATTTTGATCAATAGTTTTCCATTTTTTATCTTTGTTATTTTCTCTAGCAATTAAATATTATTTTTTGTTTATTTTTCTAAAATCACGTTAAATATTTTAAATAATTTTTAATTTCTCGTTAATTTTAATATTTTTAATTAATTTTTATTAAATTTTTTGTTTATTAAATATTTTTAAAAAATATGTTATTTAATTAAATACTTGTTTAATTTCTTCTTTAACTTGAGTGATAATTGTTGCCTTATCTCTCGTTATCTTAGTTTAAGAAAAAATAAATTTTGTAGTCAATAAAAAAATAACATTATAGTTAATCTAAAATTTAAAATGATAAATAATTTTTATTATTTTCTTAAAACTGTATGGGATAAAGAAATTTTTAATAACTTTATATCATCAACCACCGTGATCAAGGAAACATTCTCATACAATCATTAGCAATCTTCTTATTATCCAACACGATTTTAATAAAAATAATAAAAGTTATTGTTATTTTTCATTAACATAATATCATTTTTATTTTATATTAACCTCTTGACATCTGTTTAACAAGTTGATACAAACATGTAAAACAACATAATAAAATAACAGTTATCACCTAGTTAAGAAAATAATTAAACTTTACAAGTTCAATTAAAAAATATAACAATTTTAAACATTTAAATATCAAATAGAATTTAATATAAAGCGATAATGTATTTAATGTAAAATAAAAAATTACTTTTCATTTTTAAAAAAAATGTTAAATAACGTTTTCTCATAATTTTTATATCATCACTTACTATTAAAATATGATCGTCATTACCATCATTAATTTAGGTTATGATAATAGTCATTTGCTTTTTAGTAAAACGACTGCATGATTTATTCCATATGAATGTATAAAATGGGTTTTAGTAAAATTACTCCATGATTTATTGTAGATGCATGTATAACAAAGCATTATTTGATTATAATTTATCATTTAAAATACTTATTCTTTCTAAATTAAAACATAATAATAGAAATAGAACCCAAAGATATAATGCTAAAAGTGATGAAAATTGCTAGGTGTTTTCACGGAAGGACACAAGTAATTTTACATAACATTGTTATTTGAATTAAATATGCAATAAAATTTTCATTTTAAATATTTAACGTGTCTATATATTTATGATTTACACTTTTGATCGGTTATATATTTATGATTTATCTAACTTTAATTATGTCAGTTTATTTACTTGTTAATGATGAAAATCGTTAAATTTTCTTATAATAATATTAATACTATATTTTAACATATTTTCTATTATCGAGTATGCCAACTTTTTTATTTAATAAACTTTTCACAACCTTTACCTAATCACAAAAACTTTTTAAAAAATATTTAAGCAAATATATTGCTAATCAGAAGTTGGTTTTAATTTTTTATATAATTACTCGAAATTTTTATAAGGCTCAATAGTTATTTTATTTCAAACATAGACAAAAATTTTATAACAACGTTAAAAGTCATAGTAATGACGTAAACGAGAGATTCCATT